>NC_055970.1:21246244-21518744 GCF_018492685.1 Alosa sapidissima | reverse complement strand
CATTTGATGGGCCCTGAATCAGCGGGTAAGACCCTCACCGTGCGAGAGCAGCTTGTTAAGGTGCGGCATATGTCATTTCTGTCTCCATTTAAAGCCAAGCTGGAGAGGGGTTTGTGTTGGGACTACCGCTGGGATCCAAGAGATGTGATTTGGACTGAGGGGAAAATAGCTCTCTCAAGCTGGCTCCTGGATAGCGTGTGTTACCTTTCATCTTATGTTGGGTGTCTCACTGTGTGTGTCTGACTGTGTGTATGTGTGTGTGTGTTTACATGTGTGCATGTATGCGTGTGTGTGTGTGTGTGTGTGTGTGTGTATGTGTGTGTGTGTGTGTGAGAGAGAGTGTGTGTGTGTTTGTATGTGTGTGCGTGTGCATGTGTGTGTGTGTCTGTGTGTGTGTGTGTGTGTGTGTGTGTGTGTGTGTGTGTGTGTGTGTGTGTGTGTGTGTGTGCGCGCGTGTGAAAGTGTGTGTGTGTTTGTGTTTGTGTGTGTGTGTGCACTACTTGTGAGGGGTATGCTGTGGTCGATAGGTGCCTGATTGCCATAGATAGATAGATAGATAGATAGATAGATAGATAGATAGATACTTTATTGATCCCCAGGGGAAATTCAAGAAATAGATGGCATGCATGCCATGTTTTGAGGAATCATGCATTGTAATTAGATAAAGATAATCAGCCTCCATATGGCTTTACATAAGGACGAGGAAGTGCAGAGATGATGGGCGGAGGCAGCCAACAATCTGAAGGGCACCGAAATGGCTGGAGAGCATGTTTTTGTCTCCTCCCCCTGATCCATCCTCATCCTTTCCTTGTGGGTGTGTTTGTAATCCATGGTATGGCAGCAGATGTGTCATGTGCGATGCAGTCGGCATGATGTCACGGCCGAATAACAAGACCCAGGTCAGGGATCAGACATCAGCCATATTGCTGGTCTGTGCAATCCTGCAGGCTGGACTTGTCCAATTAATCTTCACTGGAGCTTAACTAATCACTGGATCCTTATGCAGGCTGAATTTGACATGGGCTACACACATGATTTTAAATGAAAAGTAAGGGTCAACATTCATGTATGTGAATTTATGTTATCTTGTATCTAGATTAATGCATTCTTTAGTTAATTGTTGCAGTGTCCCACCTTAACTGAAATTCACAGTGCTGGTATTGTTGAGAAACAAAAATGGCTGGAAGCAAGCACCCATTCACAAATCCAATTAAAAACTAATAAGAGGAGCTAGTGTGTATGCAGTGTTTGTGACGATACACCAATTAAAAGTCCATTTACTTCTTTCGTGAACTTTGAACCATTGTGAAGAGTGAAATATCAGACTGTAACTGAAAGCTTCCAAATGTAATTTCCTTCTGTTGAGTTTGCAAGTCTTCTCTCGTTTTTTCTTCTTCTTCTTTTTCAAAGCTTGGAGTAAATTCTAGAGGATATACAATGGAGGTTGAGTAGAGTTCCTCGCCACCACTCGCGATGGAAACTGGAGCAGATATTGGCTCCTGTGTTCCTGTGTGTGCTACGGTGTCTAATGAGTGCAAACACACACACACATACACACACACACACACACACACACACACAGAGAGAGAGAGAGACTGAGAGAAACCTCGCCAAAGTGCTGAGGCTTGGGGAAAAGTGGAACATGATTCATCTTGTTTGGAAAGCGAACCTTTATTAAGGGGAGAAGAGTTAGGGAGGGAGGGAGGGAGAGAGAGAGAGAGAGATGGTGGGAGGGAGCTGAAACAACGCTAGGAAAGGCTTTGTCTATTTTTTTTCCACCCCGTGTTTCAGTAATTGCTTTCAGCTCCATCTTGTGAGTGTGATGAGTTGAGTCACATCTCTGTGCTGAGGCGAGCCGAACCAAGAGAGGTAGGTAGGGCCGCAGGTACGCTAGTGCTGCTGGAGGGAGGACCAGAGTAATGACGGCGCCGCCACACACACACACACACACACACACACACACGATGGAGGAGGGTAGGAGATTGGAGCGTGCCAGAGAAAAAGGGGGTTTCAGCCTGGAGAAGGTGCATGAGATCCTCGAGTTTGGCTCCATAATTGATCCATAATGGATCCGTCTTCAGACCCGCACAGCACAAATCATTCCCCGGCCTCGTCCACGCACATTCTGTTTCTCCCAGCCAGGAGTTCTGCAATTGCAGCAAGTGCACGGCTGGCATTGCCCTACATACAGACGAATGACAAACAGGTACTAATGAGTGGAGATGGCTAATTTGAAGTGGATTTTAGACACGGCGGTTGACAGAGTAGGGCTCTGCGCTGTGTCTCCTCGTCTAATGGCTCCCCGCTAATTGAGATGGGTATTCGGCCACGCTGCCGGGCAGTGTCTACACACAACGAGCGGTTGCTGCCACATGTTCCATAATCCCATTCTCCCCTACCATATGGCCGTGCGGGCCAACCTCATTGCATGGATTTAGAACCCATCCGAACAGGAAGGTATATGCCAGCCAACAATCTGAAGGGCACCGCCAGGCACGCAAATGACCAGCTCTTCAGATGGTCAGTAGACATGACGGACTTCTAAATAATTAGGGGTCACAGGGAGTTCGGGTGGACGTGCCAATGACTTATTATTAACATATTATTAACATCAAACAATCAGACATCAAACAATCCCAGCCCCTGTTTTGCATGCAGCGGCAATCTGCCTTTGGTCTTGCTTGCTCTCCGCATCTGAGGGTTGGGGATGGGTGTGTGTGGGGGGGATGTATACTGTAATCAGTCTCAGTATGAAGATGCTTCAGTTCAGATGTGCTTCATGTTACTGCAGAGGTGGGAGGGGGGAAATATCCCAGGGATGGAGTTTCAGAGAAGAAGAGAGAGAAAGAGAGAGAGAGAGATCTGCTCCAGACCACATGTGAAAAAGCCCTGTGGGACAGAGGCCTGAGTCTCCTCTGACCAAACTGATATCAGAGGCGAATCTCATATTGCATCGCAGCTTTTTTCCGACTCCCACACACACCCCTTAGGGTATAATATAAATATTTTTAACACTATCTTTTATGTATGACACACACACATGAAGATTTAATAAGGGTGCGATCTTCACAAACACAGGCAACCTCATATTTTTCACAGTGTGAAAAGTGAACTGTACATAGCTTGAAAAATTAATGAGAGTTCAATTAAGTCCTACTGAGAGAGAAATAGAAAAAGAAAGAAAGAATGAAAACGATAGAAAAGAAAGTCCCTTTTTTCTCACAAATAAATATGAGATTTCACATAGGAACTCCATCTCCAGTGATCCAGCTGGATGGTGGCGGCTTTTACCTTTTAAATGTTAATGTCACTCCTTGTTTGATCATCTTGCCAGCTGCCCTATAACTCATTACTCGAGACTGGAGAAGTTTCTCCAAGAGAGCTGAGACCTACACACAAAAAGGCCCTCAAAGCCACACAAGAGTTTGACATTGAGGGGGGTAAATGGACAGAATATTAGCTATATTCAGCACATACAACAGTCATTACATGGATGTTAGGGAACATTAGGGCTTGAGCGCAATGGAGATTCCCACTGTTTGTCTCTGGCGAGTGCAATAATGTTCCGGAACCTTCCATTGTCCCCACACTTTTCCAACCCCCTAACAATGGCAGACATTGCTGGAGCTGTTCTCCATATTTCTGTGGAGTCATTACCATAAGTCCAACCCCCACCCCCACCCCACCCTGCGTTCCCATTCCCTCCCCTCTCCTTTGTAGAATGGACTACTTCAAAGCATGTTATGTTCTCTGTGCTGAAATGGAATCCCTTTTTATGGAAGCTTTGTTAAGTCGGCGCACGCTGCGCGCACCTCCCCCCGCTGCTGACTGGACGATCGCGTGCTCGCCGTGATTACGCTGCGCCTCGGCTCTCTCTTGCGCACACAAAGTGTTGTTTCTCCGCAATTACAGTCCATTTCCATAATCCTGCCAAAAAGAGAAAGAAAGAAAGAAAGAGAGAGAGAGAGAGAGAGAGAGAGAGAAGAAGAGCCACTGCTCTCATTGTGACATCGATTGGTAAAAAAAAACACACACTCACGAACACCCTCACACACCCCCTCCCTCCCTCACACACACACACACACACAAACACACACACACACACACACACACACACACACACACACCCACACACACACACACAACCACACACACCAAAATGTTTATAGCCAGAGGAGACCGTCGCGAGTCCCCTTCATTTCCTGTGCCCCTGAAGTGGTGGACGCTGGAGAGCAGTGGGCAGTGCGACGGTGAGGAGGATGTGATTGGTGACCCCTCGTGGAGTCAGCCATCGCCGCTGCATGTTCCCCAAACGCTAATGGGCCTCTGGGGACTCCTTATGCATCACAATGTGTCCAATTTATCAGGTGAGAAGTGGAGGATGGAGGAGCAGGAGCGTGACATCTCACTCCCCCTCGTCCCTCTCCACGTCCATTTCCTGTCCACTGCCCACAGCGAGGGTTCGGCGTCCCCCTCCACTACCTCTCACTCTCTTTCATTCTCTCTCTCTCATTCTCTACCTCTCACTCTCACGCTGTTTTCTTTCTCTGCCTCACCGGCTCTCTGTCTTTCTGTCTGACCCCCTCATCTGTCTCTCTCTCTCTCTCTCTACCTCTCTCTGTGTCTCTCTCTATCTGATTTTTTCACGTTTTTTTCCCTCTTTTTCCCTCTCTTTCTTACTGCCCTTTTTTTTCCTGCATTTTTCTCAGTTTATGCTCTCTCTCTCTCTCTCCTCTCTCTCTCTCCTCTCTCTCTCTCTCTCTCTCTCTCTCCTCTCCTCTCTCTCTCTCTCCCCTCTCTCTCTCTCTCTCTCTCTCCCACTCTATCTCTCTATCTCCCTGCCTTTGCCTCAATTTCTCTCAATCTCCTTCCCTCCCTGGCTCTCCTATTTTTCTTTTCCCCTTCCGCTATTTTTCTCTCCACCTGTCTTTCACTCCTCTTTCATTCTCCCTCAAACCATCATCATCTCCCTTTCTCCCTTACTCTCTCCTCCCCTCTCTCTCTCTCTCTCTCTCTCTCTCTCTCTCTCTCTCTCTCTCTCTCTCTCTCTCTCTCTCTCTCTCTCTCTCTCTCTCTCCTTCTCTTTCTCCTCCACATTGCCTCTCATCTGGGGGAAAATTGGTCCCCTCCTCCTGCTCCAAGGACTCCTCTGCGACCCCTGATATCCCTGCTGTGCAATGTGAAGGGCACGTGGGCACACGATGGCAATCCCCCCTCTCAGATGCCGCGCTATCTCATTAAAGTCTCCCCCGGTGTCAACTTCATTTCGCCTGCCCGTTCGCTCGCTCGCCTCAAGACGCCTCTGTCCCCCTTCACCCCGCGCCGGTGCGACTCAGGTGGTAACAGGGTATTGAGCAAGCGCCACTTCTGTCCGCCGCAGAGGTGGCACGAGCAGAGCTCTTTCAAGTAATACAAAAGGAGCGAGCTTCTGGATAATTCCATGAGTTCGGAGAACAGGAAACACACTCGGGGACCAGGAGGACAGAGGAGACATGTGGCTGGCGGTGGCTTGTTGTTATTTTTAGGATTGTAAAAGCAGGACAGTTGGAGCTCCACACACAAGTTTGCTGCCCTTCCTTTCGAGTGTGTTGTGCATTTGTCCCTGTGACGACTACGGAACGGAACTAGAGGAAGGATTCAGATTCAATGTTTCTCCATCTGACTCATTTTCTACGTAATATGATGAATGAAATACATTTCTTGCGCAGTACAAACATTGTCTTTGTAAAGTTTCTTTGTGGAGAGGGTGTTTGTTGTGATGTTCTCAGTGACGATAACAAACCCTTACACAATATGCCTGTACTGTGTGAGAATAAGTGTGTATGCACATTAAGGTTTGTGTGTGTGTGAGTGTGTGTGTGAGTGTGTGTGAGTGTGTGTTTGTGTGTGGGTGTGTGTGTGTTAGAATTGGCTGATTGGATTGTGTGGTAATGCAGACAGGTGATGTGATTGGCTGATGGGGTTGTATGATAATGCAGAGAGATGATGTGATTGGGTGATGGGATTGTCTGGTAATGCAGACGGGTCATGTGATTGGCTGATGTGTTTGTGTGACATTGCAGACAGGTGATATGATTGGCTGATGGGGTTGTGTAGTAATGCAGACAGGTGCTGTGATTGGTTGATGTGACTGCACAGTCTACGGTAGCCAGTCCGTAGAGGACACATCAGAGCAGTTGGCGGTTGGGTCAGTAATTAACTTGAGGAGGCCTTTCCCTTCCCCACCATCTGGTCATTAATCAGGGCAGACACTCTCTGGCCGCGGGCGCCGCCATATTACAGCCTCATTTTAATATTATCTTCAAATCTCAAATCTTGGCTCAAGTCCATGGTTTACACTCACAATGGTGATGGTGACACACACCGAGTGAAAGTGTGTGTGTGTGTGTGTGTGTGTGTGTGTGTGTGTGTGTGTGTGTGTGTGTGTGAGAGAGAGAGAGACAGAGAGAGAGGGAGTTAAACACCCTGCCACTCCTGCATTGGCAAACACACTTTGTGGAGAGAGATGGGAAGTGAGAAAGCTCCTGAGGGGGCTCCTACTTTTCAGAGCATGACGATGGCCAATTGAGGGCAGTGACAGAGGCTGTGCCAGCAGAGACGAGACGCCGTGGCGTCCAGGAAAGTACGAGCGGATAACAGCCCGCCCCATGCCAAAAGCCTGCTGGCCTGATACTATCCTGCATCACGCCATTGTCTGTGTGTGTGTGTGTGTGTGTGTGTGTGTGTGTGTGTGTGTGTGTGTGTGTGTGTGTGTGTGTGTGTGTGTGTGTGTGTGTGTGCGCGCGTGTGTGTTTCTCTCTGTGTATCTGTGCGTGTGCTCTGAGTAACTGTGTGTGTGTGTGTGTGTGTGTGTGTGTGTGTTTTGACTGTGCTTTATTATTTATTTTGTTGTCAGCAGCGGTGGTTTTAATGTCGGCTGCCATGTTTCTTCTTTTCTGCAGCGCTTGACAGTTGGACTCGGTGCGTCGGGCACGTGTTGTGCTTCAAGCAGAGAGGACTTTACCTCCTGGTGCCGCCGCTGGCGCAGAGTTAACTTCCCATGGTTTAGAAGTGGCGGTGGCAGCAGGGGAGACGATGGGCGAGGGGGAGAGGGGCAGGCGTGCATGCAGTCGGCGTGTCAGCAGGCGCCTGGACGTTTGAGTGGCAGAGCGGACTCACTTGCCAGCTCACCTGTCTGACCGAGTCGGACGAGGCCATGAGGCAACTGGGAGGTGACCTGGCAGATAGAGAAACAGAGAGAGAGAGAGAGAGAGAGAGAAAGTGTTTGTGTGTGAAAGAGAGAGAGCAATAGAGACAGAGAGAGAGTGTGTGTGAAAGAGAGGGAGTGATGGGGAGAGAGAGACAGAGAGAGAGAGAGAGAGAGAGAGAGTTACTCTGACGAGTGCAGCATGGCAACACAGAGGCGTAGGCAGGGTGAGGCTGTGATGGCCGCCAGCCACAGCACTACAGGGAGAGCGGCTGCTCGGGTGGACACATACGGCTCACATACGGTTCAGACGTGGGTGCATACGGCTCAGATGTGGGCAGTCTCAGCACGCTCCTGGATCTGCTGTTTGGACGCGATGTGCCGGGTGGAGTTTAGCATTGGCTTGTTGCTGTAAGTGTGACCAGTGCCGGATGTGATTTGTGCTAAGCTCTGCAGTATAGACCCTTTCAACAAGGTAAACAAAAACAATGCTTGAACGTTCTATTTGGGCCCCAATCTACTTCCTCTGCATTAAGATAACATATGGATGTTAAAAAGGAAGTCTTGTGGGGCCAACTATGATGCTGATAATGGAACTCTCTTGAAAGGGTCTATTGGAGGGGAAAGGTGTTGAATATGCCGTGATGGGGAGAATATGATAGATGGACAGAAGCAGCGTAATGGGGGTTTTCAGTGGACAGGGGCGGCATCATGGCGGAGTGGGTAAAGTTGTGAGAAGAAGATTCAGGGGGTACCTCAATTTACAGCCATAACAGTCAAACAGTTTTCACAATCTGGTGAAGGTCTCAGGCCGAAACGTCATCATCGCTAAATAAATAATTTAATATGGAGTCAGAGTGTGCAGCGCTTTTCTCCCTTTGAGCAATTCACCAGTGGCCAGTACCTCACAAAAAAACCCCTTGGTGTGCGCTACACGTACCCTCATTTTCATTTGGATGCATTTGTGCATCTGCATTAGATCTCTCATCTCATTTCCCTGTTTGCTCGGTCATCTGCTGCTCTCCCATTCCCTTTGTGCGCAAGGCCTGCCTCTCAGCGCCCTCCTCTTCTCTCACACTATCAGGACCATTTGGTGGACGCCATCCGAATGTCAATAACTGAAGTAGGCACGGTCAGTGGTGGGGTGGGCTGGGGTGGGGTGGGATCTCAGGATGAAAGGCCAATTGGCAGTGTGGCATGAGAAATGGCTGGAGCTAATGAGTGTTTGTGAGGAGGTGTGTGTTTTGCGCTTATCTGGCTGGCTCAGGCTCACAGCTCACAGCTCACCTTAGGCCCAAAAGCGCCAGGGCCCGACACAAGAAAGTCCCTCCCTCTTCCCCCTCCACTCCTCTCTCTCTCTCTCTCTCTACGGTGGAGACTCCCGCGCCACAAAGCCTCAGCCACAAAGCAGCACAGCTGTTGGATTGATGGGCTGGAAATAAATACGTTGGCACAGATTAAGCAGAAGCATCCACCAGCACCGGGCCTGATTTGCACACACACACAGACACACACAGACACACACACACATACACACACACACACACACACACACACACACACACTTGCCTACCCGATTAATTTGTGCCTGCCAGTCGCAGGTGAACTACTAACAGGTAGTTTATATTTTCTTCACAACGATGCTGTCATGAAAGGCAATAGGTGTCATCTGCCAAGTTCCCCCTGCAGGCATGACCATTACACACACACACACACACACAATAACACACACACACACACACACGCACATGCATACTGTAGGTGTGGTCTGGTCTTGAGGCTTAATTGAAGGTAAATTACCCAATTATAAGAATCAGTGGGGTTGGTCTCTCAGTGGGATGGGTTTACGAGGAGGGGATTTCCAAGGTCCCTATAGTCTTTATGGGGGTAAATGATTCAGTTGTGGTATATGGCACAAATATCCTACTTCTTGATTTTTCGAGAAGGAGTATGTGTCATGTAAGATTTGCTAGACAGAGACAGATTGAAGGTGTGACATATTTGTATCAACATATTTTTATTTTTTATTTTTTGGAAGCCATATTTTACTGTGTGCCTTCCTATACCCTCGTTTGATGCTCCTGCTTTTACGTTAACAAGGGGCACAAGGGAAGGGGGAAGGAATGAAGGAGGGAGGGAGGGAGGGAGGAATGAGGGAGGGAGGAAGGGAGGGAGGGATGAGGGAGGGAGGAATGAGGGAGGGAGGGAGGGAGGAAGGGAGGGAGGGAGGGAGGAAGGGATGAGGGAGGGAGGGAGGGAGGGAGGAAGGGAGGAGGGAGGGAGGAAGGAAGGGAGGGATGAGGGAGGGAGGAAGGGAGGAGGGAGGGAGGAAGGGAGGGAGGGATGAGGGAGGGAGGGAAGAAGGGAGGGAGGGATGAGGGAGGGAGGGAGGGAGGGAGGAAGGGAGGAGGGAGGGAGGAATGAGGGAGGGAGGGAGGGAGGGAGGAAGGGTGGGGAAGTACCCATGGACTCACTCATGAATTATTCAAAGGCAAAAAGACGGAAAGAGCGAGGGAACGACTGAGAGAGAGAGAGAGAGAGGAAAGAGAAAGGGAGCGAGAGAGAATGAAAGAGGAAGAGAAAGGGAGAAAACAACATGTTAGGCTAATTAATCATGCCTCTAAATATAGATGAAGGGTCTGTTTTGTTGCACAAGTTATGAGTCTCTCCTCGTAGGCGGCAACATGAGAGAGACATCAGAGAGAGATAGAGAGAGAGGGAGGGAGAGGAGAGGAAAGGAGGGAGGGAGATAGAGAGAGAGGGAGGGAAAGAAGAGATAGAGACACATCCCTGTGATTAAAGCAGGAAGCCATGCCGGAGAAAGGGGAAAAAGGAGGCTTAATGTGAGCTAAGTGTGTCTGCTGTTGCTGCTCACCTGACTCTGTGGCCCCCTCTGTGTTGACGGGCCGCGTGGCGTAAAAGCGGGGGTGGCGCTTTTGATGCTCACCAGCCTCTCAGAGTCATCACATTAGGAAACGCATTATGAGCGGGGGCTGAGTCTGTGTGCTTCTGTGACAACATCTCTCTCTCTCTCTCTCTCCCTGTCCCTCTCCCCCTCTCTCTCCCGCTCGCTCGCACATCAGAAATGCTTAGAAGAAGATAATGACACGTCGGAGCGGAGGGGAGTTTGCATTAACGATTCCACATCAAAAAGTTCGTCAGGGCGTAGGGAATCCTGAAAGGTATCTTGTGTATAACTGTCATCTTAATGTGAGCTATTCAGACAAAATCTTTAAGGCCTCTGCGCATCGGTGCAGCCTGGAATTATTCAATGAAACTGTTAGCGTAATGGACTATTTCCATGTTATTATTGTATAATTGGACCATATTGTCCGAGGAGCCTGGATCCACTTTATTCTTAATGCATTCAAAATGGAAGCCATCACTGCTTGTTTGCCTTCTGGTCCAGAGCATTAAGCGGTGCTATAGAATTGTATTGATCAGAATGTTAAATAAACAGGCATCAGCAAGTCCGACGCTTCTGTCCGAGCCTATCAGCTTGTGCCCGCATATGTTTTCTTTTCTGTCTTTTCATCGTCACATGATCAATAACCAATCTATCTTGAAGAATAGAATAGGACATGACTGCCCTCCAGGGAGACCAGCCTGGGCTCTTGTCCACTCCACTCCCACCAGCCAGAAGAGACACTCATAAACCATGTTGCCATGTTTGTAGCTCGGCGGTGCTGAGACCACCTTAAAGGCTTCGTTAACCCCGCGCCTGTGGAGGGCTTTCATCTCGCGCTCCATAAGGCCGGCGGATGGGAATTAGCCATGCATGCCCGCCGCAGTGGGGGCTTTCACCTGCAGGAGGACAGGAAGGCACAGGAGATGGAGGCTCTGATGACATTTTATAGCCACTCTCCTCCTCTCTCCTCTTCTCTCTCTCTCTCTCTCTCTCTCTCTCTCTCTCTCTCTCTCTCTCTCTCTCTCTCTCTTTCTCTCTCTCTCTTTCTGCCCTCTATCAGTGAGTTGGTGTTTCTCTCCATCTCATCTCTCTCTCACTCTGTACTCTCTCTATCCATTGCTAATATTAACTCTCTCAGTCTATTTCACTCTGTATCTAGGTTTCTCTCTCCCTGTCTGATTGATGCTCTCTCTCTCTCTCTCTCTTTCATTCACTCTCTCCATATCTCTGTCTGTTCAGTCATTCTCTCGTTGCATCAGCAACATGGGGCCAAGACCCAGTGGAGACTCAACAACAAACAGATGTTTAATTATGCATTTGTGTGCTTGGTGCTTCTGTTTGCAAACACCGACCGGAGGTCTCTGATCTTATTCCAGACTAGTGCATTGATCGCAGACGTTGTGCTCGAATTCCCAGACAGTGTTGTCCTGAAGATACTTTTTGGACTTAATGACTTTCTTTGTCCTCATTAAAGAGTGAGTCCACCTCCACAACGGATCCCCTAAACATGCACGGCTGCCAGTGATGCAACTGTGCGTATTGATTCAGAGCCTTTTGTAGAACAAAACAGCCATGTGTTCGACTCATCCCGTTGCGTTTCACAGTGCCTTTCTTTTCATTTTGAAACTGAGATTCATTTGCTTTGATATCTGATTTGGTTGTTTCAACGACCACATGCATGACAGACATTACGGTTCCTTTGAAAAATAACGGCATCTTTCAATTAAGGGATGACAGTTAAATCAATCCATGAAGATGCATTCTGACAGTCTATAATAAATGTGTTTCTCAGCCTTACATCGATTTTTGCATTCACCCCTAAATATATCTTTTCTGGTATGTGCTCATAGAATGAGAAGTGAAATCAATGCTAGTGCAACTTGGATACTTTAATATAAAGCACATCTAAGCTATGATGGCAAATCATTTTAGCAAACTCTGGTGCTGTGATATGCCATGCAATTGGCAGGCTGTCTCCAGTAAATGAAGTAGGTCTAAATAAAGTGGGTTGTCTGTCGCCTTTGCCGAGGCCTGTAATCTCTCCATTCCGTGAGCATTGCACATTGCGTGCAGGCTCAAATGTGACTCCATTTAAAATGGCCACCGAATTGCAGCGTGTGCAGTTTCCTCTGACATCTCTCTCTCTCTCTCTCTCTCGTTCTCTCTCTCTCTCTCTTTCTCTGAATAGATTATTATGTTGTTGACTAAGAGGTCAAAGGGTAGACCCCTGGATGCGAACCTGGTTTATGGGTTTATGAGAGCTTTATGAGAAAGGTTAAGAGAGAGGGGGGGGGGGGGGGGCAGGGAGAAGGAAAGGAGGGGTGGAGAAAGAGCACGGAGGAGGCTGTAAGTGGTCTTCTCTCCATCCACTCCTCAGCGTGCGGGTCTTGAGAGCCCATTTGCAGACCACCATGAGGAGAAAGAGGGATGGGATGTTGCACTGGACACACTGAGTGCATTCATTGCCTATCTGGAGGATGCTGGAAGATGGACCAGAAGATGGGTCGCATGGGTAATTGTGGTGCTTATCCTAATTACTGTGCAGTGTGTGGTGGTGCTGCTGCTGCTGTGTTTGTTGAGACGACAGGGCAGTGGGAACCGGGGACACGGTGAAGAGATGAGAGCTGGTGGTGACTCGGAAATATGAGAAAATGCACAGAACAGAATGTAGAGACAAACGCTCTGCTGCAGAGCACTCTTTCTTTACCATCAGCGCTTTTGTTTTTCAAAGGTGACGTAAACCTTGGAAAACAATGCTTACAATGCATTTATGCATTTATGCTGGCTGATTAAGGTCAAAAGAGCTGTAGGCTGCTGCTGATGCACCCTTTCCCATGCACATTGGATGTCTGTAAGAGACCATGTCTGCAAGAGACCATGTGTCAAGTCTAAATACTGGAAGTGATGCAGAAGCGTCATTGGGAACATTAGACCTTTTCTCATCTTGTTCACATTTATAACACATTTCACGCAGCCCCATTAAGGTGTTTGTTGGCAAAACCAGGAAATGCACAGAAGTTGGAAAATCAATGGTGTTACCAGTCTCAGAGAGAGGCAGAGAGGCAGAGGGAGAGAGAGGGAGAGGTAGATACAGAGAAAACGAGAGACAGAGAAGCAGACAGAGAAAGAAAAAGAGTTTGTCAAAGGCAGAGAGAGAGGAAAACACAAGGCCATTTACAGATATTGTGTTGTCCTTAGCCAAAGTGAATTTCTCAAGCATTGATTCTATCTGCATTCATAGACCATAACACAAAGCCTCCTTTGTTTGCTTGTATTTGTGTTTTTTGTTTATTAGTTTGTTGGATGGTTTATTTAATAATTATTTTGATTATGAATGCCATTGCTCCTTTGAAATGTGAGACAGGGCTTGCTTGGGAGTTCTCCAACCATCAGTTATAGTTATGTCTAACACAGCTGACACTGTATAAAGCTTGAATGGAATAAAGGCTAGCAATGATTTGCATTCCCAGTTTTGCATAAATAATGTGAGAAAACAGATCAGTGTAGAATTATGCTCTGTATGGAATATAGAATCCACAACAATAATGATTTGTGGAATTCCAAGGCTTGATTTAGGTTTTACAGAATGAGTACAAATGTACCAACACAATGCACTAAATTCCTCTCACATTCTCTCCCCACTCAAAGCATCACCATCTGAACTTCGACAAAAGATCAGTGTTAAAAAAAGACATTGTCCAAAATATCACAGAACACTACCATGGTTTAGAATTCACTGACTCCTGCCCCTTTAGCATTCTTGTAAGACAATTACCACTCAAAGGACACATTCTGCGACATGCCCTTCCACCTAACCAAATATGCAACCTTTATTGCTCCTCTGTAGCTATACTACCCCAGCATTGGTGCCTTGAGACATTGGGCTTCTGTTTTTATCCGTTCCAATAGAGCTCCGTGTGCTGCATTAACTTGATAAATCACATTAGCTTGGGCGAATGTGTGGAAAATAGGACTGTGACTAAATCATTTGGAGTGCTGGTCTAAACACGCTGAGGTGCCATTAATTTTCATTGTACGGAAATGCCCCTGTGAGACAAGTGTCTCTACACCACTCTCTCTCTCTCTCTTCTCTCTCTATCTCTCTATGTGTGTGTGTGTGTGTGTGTGTGTGTGTGTGTCATGCAGCTCGTGCCTTAAACATGTTTTATTCTCACTTCCTGAGGCTCAGTCATCCGAGCGTGACATTAGCAACACCTCAGACGTGGAGTCCTCTGATTCTCACAAACAGCGGCCAGTAAAATCCTCCCACCTTGTGCTGTGATACAGACAGTAAGTTGCCTGGAGTGCTCCATGGTTGGGCAAGCTGTGCGGGCTCAGGGGGCAGGGAAGATGTTGGCTGCTATTGGATGTGTGCCGAGGAATTCAGAAACACAAAAGGCACCAGTATCTGTTACCACTTTCATGTTGACCTGCTTTTATTCTGAGCAATGAGGTTATCCTTATGTTCTTGGTATAGTGTCACAAGAATTAAATACCCTTCCTATGTTAAAAAAGGGCAGTTCCACCGCGTTTCACGGGAAAGCAGCGATCATGTAGAGAGGGAGGATGAGTACTGGAGTTGGGATTTAGTTGTTTTTATTGCACAGCAATAGACTAACTTTTCCACACTTCTGTGTCTTCATCAGAGTCCATGGGACTACAGTGTGTGTGTGTGTGTGTGTGTGTGTGTGTGTGTGTGTGTGTGTGTGTGTGTGTGTGTGTGTGTGTGTGTGTGTGTGTGCGTTTTAGTGGTTATTGCTTCAGCATTTGGCTAGGAACCCTGTTGATGCCCGGCTTTTTGATCAGCTTTTCCCATGTGCATTTCAGCACTGAGAATTGTGCCCACCTCTGGCCTTGCTAACTGGAGACTAACTGACGTCATTGTGTGTGTGCCTGTGTGTGTGTGTGTGTTTGTGTTTGTGTGTGTGTGTGTGTGTATGTGCGTGTGTGTGTGTGTGTGTGTGTGTGTGTGTGTGTGTGTGTGTCCATGAGCCTTTCAGCACTGAGACTTGTGCCCGCCTCTGGCCTTGCTGAGTGAAGAGACTGAGATGTCACTGTCAGGTCGCGATCAATGTCAAGTCACAAGTCACCGTTCACTGGCTCCTTAAGGCATGATCAATAGCAGTTTCTCCCTAAAAAACTGATGGATTTACTTCCCTGTTAAAGATTTTACCACAGTCTGAGACAGGCAGTAGTATGAAGTGTGCCTGTTGTTTTTTGAAGAAACGGACATTAAAGAAGTATATGTGTTGAGAGCATGACACCATGGGGCCAAAGCTACAGGCAGAATGAGGAAGGAGTAAAGAAAAACTTCCATAACAACTGTGCTGCTATTGCAAATCGTGAATGAAAATATCAAGTGCTACCTTTAAGCCAAATGACATTGTTAAGTGTGCGTTAAGTATGATGAGCCTACTGCTGGAGAATAGTGAGTTCATGACATTGCCCACATTGAGAAGAGTACAGGTACAGTAATAGAGAGTAATTAAGCTGAGTAATGACATGGGTGCCAGACAGTGTGCATGTACCACATACCAGTGCTAGGTTTGGGAACAGGGTGAGAGCACCAACAAGTACAGGTATCTGTGTGCTACTACACTGACAATTTGTGTTCATGAAAAAAAAGAAATCATAATCACAATGCAACAATGTCACTCTAATATAATATACATTTGTCAATACGAATTTGTATTAGCAGAAAACTGGCGTTGTCCCTGGAAGCCACCAGGCCAGCAGGCATGGAAGCAGAAGCCTGTTCGGCACACCGTCTTGCAGAGCCGAGTTCAGTTAGGCACCCATTAGAATTTAATCCTAAAACATTTAATTACAAAACCGCGCCGCTGTGCTTGCAACCAGTTCCACCCCTCTCTCCCTCAAAGTTCACCGGCATTAATTAATGACTGTTTAACATGGGATTAAGACCATAAGTCAAGATGTTAAATACTTTCTGTGGGCTTTTCCCGAACAGTGAGGAGAGAGAGAAGCTTTGCTGAGATCCATAACGATGGCCCACAGTTCCTAAACTACAGGGTTATCTGAGAAGGCAGGAGAGGGGGCAGCTGCTCTCTCAGTTAATTGGTTCATCGCTAATTAATGCCATTTAATTTCCCATGGACCAATGAATTTGAGTGGTTGGTCATCTTGTGAGTATCATGCAAATATCACCCAAGGCTTTCTTTTCTACTGTTTGGGAACTTCACATCACCACCAATTCAATGGTTATTGCAAGGCTGTAGTTCAGTCCTTTGTAAATGTATTGGTGTTGGCAAACAAATCTATGAGAGATCATAAGAAAGCTCCTTAAAAAAGCATCTTTTGAAAGAGCATGTGGCATGTATTGCTAGTAACAGAGGAGGATCTCCACTCACAGAGGAGGATCCTTGAGCGTTTGGCAAGGTGCTATTTGCACCTACAGCAAAGAGTGTTGTGTGGTCTTTTATTTTAAACTCGAGTCCAAAACTGATTTATTCTCCAGGAAAAAGCTAGCCAGGATAAAAAAAGGACAACAATTATCTTATGTCAAGTTTCAGTCATTCCGGATTAGAAAGTGGTGGATTTAGAAATCAGTGCAGTTGTTATTCCTGGGTTAGCCTGGCACAGCATGGCAGCCAAAAGGCTTACTAAAACAGGGGAGGCTTTGTGGATAGGATTTCACAGGCTAAACAGAAATGCCCATAAATGTAACAAATAAACATTTTGAAAGAGGGTGTCTGAATGGAGCGGCCACTGTGGGCTTGTAGCCCATCTCATACCAAGAAAGCCCTTTGTAAATAAATCACTCCAAAAAGGGATAAAACAAGAAACCTTCCTGAATTGTGGGTCTTCTCGTTAAACCAATCTGTGTGATTATATGCAGACAGCCACTAATAAATGGCGGGTTAATTGTTCTCTCTCCCCTTGCTTTAACCTGCCCATTAATTACCTCTTCCCTTTAGGGTAGTGTCATTAGAAAATATAGAGCTCATTAAAGGGAGATGATAACTTAATAACTTCTAATCTTTTATTTTTCTTTGTGATATGAGGAGGTGATAAAGCATTATGACTCTTAAGTGACACATATTTGCAATTAAAAGTGCTTATGAATCTTGTGCTGCTAGTGTTCCTGTGATTTGCATACTGTACGTTCATAGGACTTACCTTTTATAGGTTATTGTGAACATGTCATAGCAGATCATAGGTTTACAGGATTGGAATAACTGTGCAGTGCTCATAATAAATGCACATCACTATTGAAAGTGTTTGAGGGTTAAATGTGTGTTCTTTGCACAGGGTACTTTGCTCTTTGGTGATATTACACAGCACTAGCAGTGGCATGTTACCAAGGCTCCTCTAGGCTTGACTGCAGCACCCTAATCTAAAATAGATATTACAACTCGTATTTATTGAGTAAATATGTGAATATGTTCCCAGCAACCCAGTACAGTACATTACTAGGATTGCCAGTGTAATCACACAAACAGCATCTGCTGTAATAGCTCATGTATGGATTATGATCATTATAACAGGTTATTACATAGTTATGATAGTTATAAATGCTAATAGGTTGGAATAGATTTCCAGTGCTGCAATCAAATTGAAAACAAACAAACAAAATCAATGCTTTTGTTGAAGGCTGCAGTCAGTGTCAGTGATTAGATATTAGGTTGGTGATTTGTTGGTGAGTTGAATTATTTCTCCAATTCTCTTGACTATCTTCTCTCTATATGAGCAGAATTGGCATTGGTGGTTGTCTATATAACAAAATTATTTTAGATTGTATGTGGTCTTGTCTGGGACATTCTTCGTGTTGACAGAGTGCTCTGCTGAAACTAGAGTAAGAAACTGTGTTTGCTATGAAACACCACTCTAAATCAGCCATGATTAATTTGTCACTGACCATGCCAGCACTGTGTGATTAGACACCCTTGTGGCATGTATAATGCATTTTAATGAATGTGTTTTGCCTTGCAAATTCATGACAGAACACTGACATTCATGCATTTAAGCAAACAGAAATTGTGTTTATCAAATCACCATTTATATACATACAGAGGGAGGTGCAACATTCTGTTTTTAACCCCGTTCTCCCTACTGTCATATTTAGTTAATCTCTTGACATCCTCAACGCATTTTGCATGCTTGCATTTTTCTTTCCTATCCATGGATCACTGAGTGAAATGATTTGATTCAGATCTCGGCCAAACTTGCTCCCAAATTGGCAGCTGCATAACTGGAGTTATGTGAGCAATGGCTGATGCTTAGCCATTTGCGTGTCGGGTTACATCCCTGTTTGGGCCTCACTTTGAAAGGGGGGCTAGTCGAGTTAATTACAGCGGTAAACACATCAAATGCAGGAGAAAATCCCGCCACTCCACCGGGACCCAGCCGGAACGAGGAAAAACCATCACATTACGTGGGGATGATCTTTGCCCCAGGGTCACTTCAAACAGATTGACAAGCCTTTGAGGGAGAGGAGATATGGGGGCACATGGCAATTTCACAAATGGCTTTTTTCGCACGCCGGTCGATTGCACAGGGGCCAAGTTCTTATCTAAATCCTAAAACTACTTGGCCAAACACCAGAAAATGGGAAGAGGCCCTTCGAGAGGGTTCAGTGGCTCCGTAAGCCGGCTTCCACCCCACTGTACAAAGTGCTGTTGCCGAAAACCAGTCAGAACTGGCCCCCTCCGCCACGGCCACAACACCAGGACGGGGAGAGAAAAAATCCCCCCAAAAACCATTACTGACAAGTGTCTGGGGACTCTATGAGCACATAGATTTGGGAGTACTGCGTCCTTTAGGGTTCAATATCCTGTATGGCTTTCCAGCAGGCAAACACAGGAAGTAGAAGGGGGGGGTCTCCTGATAAGTTTTCTTCCTCGCAGCAGCTTACAGTCCTGTCTAATGGAGGAGCACAGAGAGGGGAGAGGGCAGGAAAAAAGACAAACTTGTAAAACTTCGCTCTGTTACACCGAGATAGGCAGTCTGTCCCTGTTCATTCACTTTATAGCAGGAGAAGAAAACCCAGCCATGCAAAACTCATCACAGCTTCCTCTCCTGACATACGGAGAGAGACAGAGAGAGAGAGAGAGAGATAAAGAAAAGAAATTTGTGCAGGCATAACGTTGAATAGATTAACAACCAGTCCCCAGCAAGGAAGTAAGGACTCAGTATTAAACCTAATTGACTTTATTGACAGCTACCGTAGCGTGCAGGCATAATTTCCTGTATAATAATAATCTCAACAGATGTGCTGGGGGGGGGGGGGTATCATCAGAGTTGTCACAACAGGCAAGACTTTCCACGAGCCTTGGATTATAGATAGGAGAATGCACAGATGATGGTGAGATGTCTCTTTCTCTCTCTCCCTCCATCTTTTCCTGTGACTGCAGTGAAACCGAGTGAGTGAGTGAGCGGCATTCATGAAAGGTGAACCTCTGTCCTATGGTGGCGTGTGCCGGGGAACTGGGCTGATGGGATCACGGCTGCGTGATGACAGTCAGTCACTGCACCAGTGCGTTCACACACTTACTGCTCTGTGAGACGCAAGGCCTGGGAATCAGTCTTTTCGGCTCTAGTGCACAGAGGTGGTTTGAGTGGATTGTGTGTGTATGCGTCCGTGTGTGTCTGAGTCTGAGCCTGGCTAGCGGAGAGCGCGATGGCAGGCTCTCCCCCAGGCACAGCCATGCGATGGGACCACTGCCATCATGTGCTGGAAGAATGGGTGACGCTAACAAGATGGGGGCGCATGGTCCATGCTAGATATGTGCTGCCCCATATGTAAGGTCACTTAAGACTATGAATAGCTCCCAACTGTGTGGTCTCTTTAAACTGTAAACAGGCAGTGGGGGAAATGGATACATTCCACAGCAAGCTCTCTTTGGATCATGTGCACTGAAATGTACATAATTGCCGTGTTTGGGGGAAAGGGGATGTGTTGCTTTTGAAAAGGGCAGAGGAATAGCTTGGCTCTCTGAGTAGCCATTAGGCTGGAGCACCTGTGGATGGATATTACCTGTCATCACATTCACGCTTCCTGTATGGTTTCCTCAAAGTGGTAGTATCAGTTCAGTCTGTCCAAAACTAAACAACTGAACATTTCACTGGTCTTGACTCTTCCTTTTATTTTCTTTCTCTCTCTTTCTCTCTCGCTCTCTCTCTCTTTCTCTCTCTCTCTCCCTCTCTCTCTCTCTCCCTATCTGTCTCTATTTCACCTTCTCTTATTTAATTTTAGTGTTAATAAAAGACAACTTAGAACATCATAGACACGTGTATCATACACAACTCTCTCTTTCTCTCTCTATCTCTCTCTCTATCTCTCGGTTTCTCTCTCTTTTTGTCTCCCTATCCTTCTCTAACTCTTTCAAACTCGTGAAAGGACCGCATTACATTTGACATAATGTGAGCGAGTGTGTGTTTTCCAAACTTCCTCGCTGCTAATGTTTGTGCCAGGGGGGTTTTGTGTGGGGTCTGATGACTCCCTTCACAGTTAGATTTGGTGCAGTGCACGACTCGTCTGAGGGGGAGGCGTGCGGGCTCTTCCCCAAACTGCTCCGCAATCTGTCTGCAGACATCAGCGCCAGGCTGTGGGGGCCAACTAATGTGCTGCACTGTGACTTCCATAGAGAGAGAGATGCACTGTGTGTGTGTGTGTATGTGTGTGTGTGTGTGTGTGTGTGTGTGTGTGTGTGTGTGTGTGTGTGTGTGTGCGTATTTGTGCATACAGGTGTGTGTGTGTTTGTGTGTGTTTGTATTTGTGTGTATTTTTGTACCTCTGAGCTAACACTCCAATAACATTGTTTGTCTCTGTTTGCATTTGTGTGTGTGTGTGTGTGTGTGTGTGTATGTGTGTGAATGCGTGCATCTGTGTATGTGTGTGGAGAGAGAGAGAGAGAGAGAGAGAGAGAAAGACAGAAATAGAGATAGAAAGATACAGAGAGAAAGAAAGAGAGATAGAATCAGAGAGAAAAAGAGAGAGGGAAAAAGAAAGTCTCAGAGAGTTTGAGAACACCGGTCACACTCCAGCTTTGACAGACTCTATTGATTTTTCTCTTTTAGGCATTAACTCTTATATTAGGATTTGGTGTTGAAAAACACGCAGCCGATTAATAAGCATCAAGCACTCCGTCCTCCCTTGCTCTGCAGAGCGGGGTGTGGAGCCTGTGCAATCTCTCGCCTAATAAATGCAAGCCTCCCATCATTTCCCCTCTTCACAGTGAATAATGCAGTGGGTTTGCGCTGACAGACGCTTTCATTTGGTGCGTCTGCGCCATGACTCTTTGAATAACATTCGGAGATGAGTTTGATCAACAGCACTTGAATGAAGCGCTGGTTCTCGTGAAAGCCAGAAGGGGCTATGAGGGGGGAATGCAGAGTGCAGTCATGGGAGGCTCCCATTAGCTGAGGAGCCTCTCACATTTGGTGAGGCTTTGTTTTTGCATTTGTATTTATTTATTTATTTAGCTATTTATTTATTTATTTAACATGTTTTACTTTGTGCTTTGCTTGGTGTTTTTTGTCTTGCTGGGTTTGCATGATCTGGATGCCGATAGGCAAATGAGCTGAGTGTGTTTGATGCCCCTGCGATCACATTCTGCCCCCTAGAGGTTAACATGGTCACCAACACCATTTTGTTTCTATCCTTATTATGTGTATTGTCTAAACTCAAGGAATCTGTGCATAATATTCAGTCAGCTGGCAAAGACCCTGTCCATGCGCTTAGTACAGGCCAAACTCAGGTAGATCTAGACAGGAGTGGAGTGCGCTTTAACTAAGACATGAGCGGCGCAGTGAAGCCCTTGGTTTGTGTCCTTGGCACATGTCTAATGGCGTTCCATCAGCCTGAGCACAGCCACAAATGTGCTGCCATTTTATTTTCTTGCTCATGTTGCTGTGGTGTGCTGTTGTGCCAGTGTTATTTCCCTACCTGATCTTTGTGTATAATTTGCGAGTAAGTGCAAGGTCACCAACGGTCTGTCCACCCAGGCTGAAGCTAGTGTGGACGGAATACAAAATGGTGTTTATTTCGCAGTCATTTTGCAAATAAATCACTAAAACAAAAACACCAAAACAAAAAAAGAAAGTGAGGGAGTGAGAGAGGGAGAGAGAGAAAGAGAGAGAGGGAGGGAGTAATAGTGAGAGAGAGAGAGAGAGAGGGAGAAAAAGTCCTGGGGAGCTGACCAGTTGGTTTCCATGGAGACAGCTCTCAGTCCGTGCCTTTATTATTTTTTCGGCACCGAGCCGCTGAGGCCGATTGGTTCGAGAGGCGTCCCAGAGAGTGGCCGTCTCAGGGGCAGGTGTGGGCCATGTGCGGGCCGGAAGAGGGGCATCTGGGCCAGATCCGTTGTCCAGTGGTCCGCTAGTGTCTCGGAGAGCTGCGACTTTTTGTGTCATGGAGCATCTGCAGTGGTTGGCTCTCGATAGAATGATGGCCTGTTATCTCCATCATTTCCTCCAGTATGGTATGCGCGTGTGTGTGTGTGTGTGTGTGTGTGTGATTTATTTTTTTTATTCGTGGGAGGGTGAGAGATCATTTCGCTTTCAGTGTTCACACCTGTCATGTTGTTTTTCACTCAGAAGATCAGGCTGCATGACTCACAGGCTACAGCATTCTTTTACGCAACATGTGCTAACCATATGGATATGTGCTCTCATGTCAAAATTAGAGCATTTTTTATAAAAAAAAAAGGAAATGACATGAATCACACCCTATAATTAACACATTTTGTTCCAGTCAAGGGATTCACATTGCAAATGTAACACGAACAGTGAAAGTATGTTGTTGCCATTGTAGATGATCGTAAGTTGTCATGTTCTTACGAATGTGGTCTCTGTTTGTGTGTGTGTGTGTGTGTGTGTGTGTGTCTTTCAAACAAACTAATGTGTGTGTGAATTGAATCTGCATCTGCGTGCATCACCCTATCATATTATAATATCATATTCAAATGAAAAATGGTTTCTGAACTGAGGAAGAAGCAGAACAGCAGAATACTCATCAGTCTCCTCAAAATACAGATTGACTTGTGCTGACCACCGATACAGGGACTCCAGCATCACACTGATTTCATCCATTCAGGATTTGTTTTGACACCTTGTGACGTTTTTTCAGTTTTTTTTTCTTTATTTTTTTAAATGACGCATATTTAATTTACCCCCCAGGTTTACTCATTAGCCTGTGTAGCCCCTGCCGTACTCTGTGAAATTACTACCACACACACACACACTCACACACACACACACACACACACACACACACACACACACACACACACACACACACACACACACACA
Organism: Alosa sapidissima; assembly: GCF_018492685.1. NCBI lineage: Eukaryota > Metazoa > Chordata > Actinopteri > Clupeiformes > Clupeidae > Alosa > Alosa sapidissima. Next base: position 21,495,381 of record NC_055970.1, on the reverse strand, counting down.
CACACACACAGTCCCCACTCATCATCACCACCACTCTCCAGTGCCCTAAATGATGTTCTTATTGTGGTAAGCCATTCCGTGTCTTTCCCATTAAGGCTGCAGGGCTTAAACATTTCCACTTCTGCTGTGGTCTGCCAGTGTGCTCTACTTCTTGTGTGTGGCACAGTGGGCAGACTTTGCTTTTGGTTTTAATCAGTTGATACTTCAGCATTTCTGTCATCACCACCATTACCATCATCATCATCATCATCATTCTCACCCTCATCATCATCAACACCTTCATCATAATCATCATCACCCTCATCATCATAACCATGGCCTCTGTCATCGTCCTCGTCATTATGCCAATTATCCTTATCCATTACCACCACTGCCATCTATGTTTGCAGTAGCATTACAGTAGCCATTTAAAATAATGCAGTAATGTGTTTTAGTCTCATGTAGTAATCTCACTAATTTAATGTCCATCTCTATAACACCTAGCACCTGCCTTCAGATTGTGCCGCTGTTTACTTTTGCTTGTAAATATCGTGTTACTGTTTACATAACATGGGGAGTCAGAGCAATGGCTTTAGCTGGTGTGCTGTCCCATATCGATGACCAACACACACCGTGGTCATCAACGCTGTACAACTCAGGAGAGCGTGGGGTCACAGGAGCCGTGACTCTGCACACTTCCTCTGCTCAGTACTCCGTCCCCCATATCAGGAAGTGCATTCATCTGTGACCTGCGTCAACATGACCCAGACTTTATACATCAGGCCGGTCTGGTGGTCAACCCTCAGGATGGACAGCAGAGGTCAAGTTCGCCCCTCCCGGTGGGCTGAACGGAGCTTGCTCTCACTGGCATCCAAATGGACTGCCGAGTAAACACCGTAAAGTCCTCAGTGTTTACCCTTAACCCTCCAATGCCAACCTCTGAGTGCTTTTTTTTTTATTCAATTTGCTGTCTGTGCTCTGTGAATTGCTTGCCTGAGTTGACATCCACAGAGGGAGTATGTGTAGATGTGGGAGGTGTTGTCAATGGCTTGGTGAGGTGCTTGATAGTGGAAGGTCAGTCTGTTTTTTTCAACTGACAGCAGAACAAGAAGAGAACGCCCTCATGGCTGAGTTTGAACTTACGGTCTATGTTCATACCTAACAAAAATAGTTGACTAACTCTAGCTAACTCGGTGTCCACAGAGTACCTGGAACAGTCTAAACGTCCAAGAATGTCAGTCTTGGCCGTCAGTTCTTTACTTAGTCACGATTTTGTACATTTATTTGTCTGAGATCACCTTCACTCCAGTGAAATTCTTATGCATACATTTCTTAAAGAGAAATCCAAATGAATAGACTGCAGAAATTTGCTGGCTTCCAAAACCATGCTGGGCTGGGTTGGCTTGTTTGTCTTGATAGGCAATGCTATAATCTGTTATGCTATGCTTAAATAATTATTCTGCCTCACTGGATATCTCTTTTGTTGTTTTTTTCTCTTTCATTCTTGTCTCTGTCCTGTGTTCTCTCTATTTTCTCTCTCACTCTTTCACCACTCTGTCTTTCTCTCTGTTACATTGTTTCTCTCTCTCTTACACACACTCTTTTTTGTCTTTCTCTTTCATCCTCTCCCTGCACCCCCTCTCTCTGTCTTTCCCTCCCTCGCTCCCTCCCTCTCTCTCTCTCTCTCTCTCTCTCTCTCTCTCTCTCTCTCTCTCTCTCTCTCTCTCCCTCTCTCTCTCTGTCTCTGCAGTGCCGTGACAGAATGGTGGACTGTATGAGTCGAGTCATGCTGCACACCGCCCTCTCGTGCTGGCACCCGCTCCTGGGCGTGGCCCTGGTGGCTGTCTTCGTGGGCTCCGCCATGGGCTGCCCTGCCCGCTGCGACTGCTCTGCCCAGAGCCGCTCCGTGCTGTGTCACCGGAAGCGCCTGCCGACCATCCCCGATGGCATCCCCATCGAGACGCGCGTGCTGGACCTGAGCAAGAACCGCATTCACGCCATCAACCCGGACGACTTTGCCGCCTACCCGCAGCTAGAGGAGCTGGACCTGAGCGGCAATAACATCATCTACGTAGAGCCGGGCGCCTTCAACATGCTCTTCAACATGCACTCGCTCAGCCTCAAGAGCAACCGCATCAAGCTGCTCTCGCAGGGCGTCTTCACGGGCATGACCAACCTGACCGTGCTGGACATCAGTGACAACAAGATCGTCATCCTGCTGGACTACATGTTCCAGGACCTGCGCAACCTGCGCTCGCTGGAGGTGGGCGACAACGACCTGGTCTACATCTCGCACTGGGCCTTCAGCGGCCTGCTGGTGCTGGAGTCGCTCACACTGGAGCGCTGCAACCTCACCGAGGTCCCCAAGGAGGCGCTCTCGCACTTGCATGGCCTGATCAGCCTCCACATGCGCCACTTAAACATCGGCGCGCTGAAGGAGAACTCCTTCCGGAAACTTCATCGGCTGCAGCACCTGGAGATCGACCAATGGCCCTCACTGGACACATTCCCAGCCAGCGCACTGCACGGGCTGAACTTGAGCACGCTGTCAATCACCAACACCAACCTGACGGCGCTGCCAGCACGTGCTCTGAGCCACCTGACGCACCTGACGCACCTGAATCTGTCCTTCAACCCGATACGGCACATCAGCGAGGCCATGCTGCAGGGCCTGGTGCGTCTGGAGGTGCTGCACTTGGCTGGGGCCCACCTGAGTGGCATCGCGCGGCACGCCTTCCATGGCCTGTCCCACCTGCGCGTGCTCAACATCTCGCACAACCGGCTGGACACGCTGGAGATCAGCGTCTTCCAGTCGCCCGAGGCCCTGCGCGTGCTCCAGATCGACCACAACCCGCTGGTGTGCGACTGCCGCCTGATGTGGCTGCTGCAGAAGCCGCACACGCTCTCGTTCGGCGAGGCGCAGCCCGAGTGCAGTCCAGTGGAGGGGGCGCCCCGCGGCCGGCCCTACAAGGTCAAAGAGGCGCTGCACTCCAACCATGTCACCTGCATCAAGCCCAAGATCGACGAGAACAAGACCCAGATGGTGTCGGTGGACGAGGGTCAGCGTGCCCTGCTGCACTGCAGTGCCCGGGGCAAGCCCAACCCGGTGGTGTCATGGCTGACACCGCGCCGGCAGCACCTGACCCGCAGCCGCGGCCGCGCAACACTCCATGACAACGGCACGCTGGAGATCCGGCCGGCCGAGACACAGGACGGCGGCGTGTACGTATGCGTGGCGTCCAACACCGCAGGCAACGATTCGGTCAGGGTTTCGCTAGCGGTGAAAAACCTGGGCTCGCTCTATGCCAACAGGACCCAGTTCTATACCGACGCAGCCAACGCCACCGCCAATGGAACCCTGCCGTCAAACATGACCTTTGGCCTGGACCTAAAGACCATCCTGGTTTCCACGGCGATGGGCTGTTTCACGTTCCTAGGTGTGGTTTTGTTCTGCTTTCTCCTCCTGTTCGTCTGGAGCCGGGGCAAAGGCAAGCATAAAAACAACATTGATATTGAGTACGTGCCCCGCTCCAAGTCCAACGGGGGGTCCACAGACGGCACGGATCAAGGTGCAGGCCCACGGCGTTTCAACATGAAGATGATCTGACACTGAGTCGACATGGAATAACAGGAATTACAAATTTAGGAATTATGCAGTTGTGGAATTGTTTTTCTTTGTTGAATCTTTTTTGTTTATATTTGAGCATTTTGGGGGGAACAAAAGGGGACCCCTGGAGAAATCAACTGCCACACAGGCATTCACGAGGATCTCCAAACTTTCCAAGTCGTGGATGTTCAGTTTAATGTCCTCAGCATATTCCTGATGCACTGGCTGTGGAAAAGGAGATAGACTATAACTACAAGGAGACAGCCACAGCATATTTGAAACAAATAGAGGATACAGTTACTTGGTTGGTTGTCGACTTTTCACACTTTGTACACCCACCAGAAACCCATAATGGTTGAGCTCAAGGACGTGGCCGAATCATGTACAGAGGATCTTTGTAATTAAAAGTATTACTGTTATTTGTTGTGGCCCGCGCCATGCTTCCTCACCGCAGTGGAACGTTGGCTCCTAGTATGTTCTTCTCCTTTCATGCTCTTGCATATATGTACGTAATGATCTATTATGTATATGTATGTAAACACTTGTACGAACCCACTTTCTTGTTTATATTTTGTTTTGTTATTTACTCTTGCAACATCCATGGGACACAATATCAGCCAATACTTACTGTTGCCCATCCCTCTAATCAATGGTCAAGCCAATATTGTACACTGGAATCTGTTCAAAGCAAAGAGAAAGGGCTTTAAAGGTGTGTGCAAGGATCTGTTAGAAGGAGTGTGTAAGGTTCCTAAACTCCCGCCCTGCTCCAAGTCCCCACTCCCACGTCAAGAATACTATTTTTAGTTGGTGTCATGAAAATATGAAGATCATTTATTTATCAAAATGCTTTGAGGTTTAAAGTGAACAAAACAATGATGAATACTCTGAAATTGTTTAAGAATAGAGCATACTTTTTAATTATATTGCTGATATCATGATGTTTAAAAAAATGCACATGGATCACTTGTCATCTTGTATTTCTTTTTTTTACCCTTTGACCTTAACATATTCCTGGTGTCAAACTGTCTTCATCTCTGGAGTGAAAATGACATCACTTTTTTTCCAAAAACAAAATTTGGACTTTGTTGTGTAGTAGTTTCTCATTTTGTTGTTAAATCATTTAGATTGTGACCAGTCAAAGTAAAAGAAAAAAAATAATAACATGTATGTGAAATAAAGAATATTAATTTGTACACGGTTTGTATATGTTGCCATTTAAACAGAAATCTCACAAGATTGTCTTCTATTCTGCAAATAATACAAAATTCCTCCCATTTTTTGGTCCATTTCCAGTATAATTTACACACTGTAAAAAGATTGACTTCTTCAATCGAGAGTAATTTATAGTTTCTTTTTTCTCATTTCAAAGACACAATCCTCACCATGTAAAAGAAAAATCACAAAACGTGGAATGATATCAAGTTTGCACCATTTTCACAGAAGCAAATATTTAAAAAGTGGCCTCTTCCTGCTATGATTAGCAAATGTGTCATGTACTTTACTCGTACCTTTACATTTTATGCAGTCTTTGAAGTATGTCTACAAGTTGGTTCTAACACAAGTCACAAGTAACAAGGTGCAAGTCATGTAATTCTTAACAATGAATGGTGTCATTCCTCTGAAATGTCTGTCATAACTGCTTGAGTCTGGATAAGTTGCATGAGATAAGCTTGGGCAAGTTCTTTCTGAACCAGGTGCCCTTTAAAGCATCATCTTTCAGGTTATGCGTCGCCACGGGAACAGAGTGCTATCTGCATCAGGACCAGCAGAAATGCAGGCAGTCCTGTCACTCCACGCAAATGATTCAAGCTAGCGGTGACAAGCAGAGGAGTCCTGACGCTGGATCTGATAGGAGCGGCGTGGAGCGGCGCAGAGCCAATCAGCAGACAGGACCCCCGGCCTGATGGGGAAGTGGAGATCACCTCATGGGTTGCACACTGACGTACAATATGGAGGATGGAGGATGTGAGCCTAAGATGCTTGGTATTTCACTGTGTAATGTTGGCGCGTGAAGTGGGCACTTCAAAAATCTAAATGGATACCCAGTATGTTGAAAAGTGACAAAAGGGGAATACCTGCATTATGTTACTTAAAGCAACTTGAGAGTATTTCTATTGTTACTAACACTATAAAAAATATTGTTTATGAATAAGGTTTATCATAAGGTCTTTACTTCCACTATGTTTACCTCTTTGGATCTCACTCTCCAGGTAAAACTTCAACACATACACAAAACCTGGGAATAAGATGCAGACACCTCTATCTGTCTTCATACCTTAACCGTAAATAAAAGAGTTGCAGGACTTTGGTAAATGTAAAGTTAAGGTCTCCTTGGCATAGATGGAAGGTAGCATTCATTAGTATGCAATCTAGCCAGTTGCTGAAGGTGGAATAAACTGGCCCACATTATGTAAAACAAATGACTGTGCTGATAAGATCAGGCTGATATCCACTTATAGATCAGCAGCCTTTTCCACATCTTTCCCCCGGCATTACTTTTGTTTTCAACTGAGTCATTCTGGACAACAGTCTGTCTAAGATAACCACTGGGTAAACACACATGGCTATCTAAGAAGAAACCACGTCCTGATTCTGGCAAAATAAAGCTTACAAACAGAAGCTTTAGTGAATTCAAGTTCAAGTTTAAATTTATTTATTGACCATTATAGAGTTACATAGTCATTTCTATCTATATCATGTTGATGATACCCATAGTCAGGATTATACTCAACTCTGAGAGCATGCCTTTGATAAACCTGATAATTCTTAAAATGTAACTTATTTCGGCAAACCAGAAATGTAACTATGTTTTAACACTATCAATACATCAATCAATGAAATTGTATATATACAAGCCTTAAGTGCTACGGTAGAAACAAGTACATAGAAAAATGCATGGAAGATGGAAACAAGCAGATAAATTATCATCAATACAGTAAACATTTAAATTAGATAATATGTATGGTAAGAGAGAAAGGTAAAATAAAAGAATGATACAAATGTAAAGTGGATAAAAAGAAATAGGGGACTAACTCAAGGGCGTGTACAGAGTAAAACACCCGCCAAGATATGATGGCAGCTGATACAAGTTTTTTTTAAAGTTCCTTCAAAGTCAAAGACACATGTGTTTCCCTTGGCAGTATGTCACCGTATATCGCACAAATTCCAACATCTCTGCCTGGCAATATCTCTGCTGGAGTATACAGCAACAACTCCAGTAAATGCAGACAAGACAAGCAGCACATGACACTTATAAATAGCTTACATTGTGTTGGGGTTATTTGCATGTGTTCTATGAATTTGCATGCATTGTATGATTTTTTTTTGTTTTGTCAAATAAAATTATGTAGGCTAATGTGATGTAGGCTATTTTGATGTGTTCCGTTGTCGAATTGATGAAAGTGTTTTTTTTTTTTTTTTGCATTTGCATTTGCAAGTGTTGTCTGCATTTGTTAGTGTTTTGTGTCTTAATTTTGAAGTGTTATGATCTTTTCAGGCCACCATAATATATCAAAAGCTCTGTCTTTTCAATTCTGCCTATCTTAAGACATCAAAAGCATTTATCTCTAAAACCATCAAATGGAAAATAAGATAGTTACAAAATATTGTTATGATTTGTGATTGAGTGTTCAAGGGAAATGTTTTTGAGTGTACAACTGGAAACATAACTGTCTTGAAAGGGACTGAACTCAGTGAGCTGTCTAAGAAAATTGTGACATTTAAGCCATTCTGTGCCAACTTGTTACACTTCATACTGGTACAGTTCAGTGGGGAAAGCACATTTTAACCAAGTCATTCTCACATGTTTCTCATTATATCACTCATTGACCTAATAGGTTGCAGTAATGGCCTTACAGTAGGACAGATCAGATTCATTAGCAGAAAAAAGATCAGGCAATGGTTATAAGAGCATTTTAGAACCACTGCTGTAATATGCATCAGATTGCTGGTGAATGACATGCTGTAATGGATAAAACATAATTTAATAGAACATTGTTTAACACTGGATAACACCTAATCTTCTTTAAAACTTTTATACCAGTTAAGTGATATTTATTTTTACGCCATTTAAAGGGCCGTTCTGTAACTCCAGTAATTTCTTCGCCGATTTCTCACTTTTGTTGTCACATTGTTCTCTACAGATTTGGAGTACATATTTCACAACCATCTCTTTGGTCTTTTCGCTGGCGCTGCCATGATGAACATCTAAAAAATGAAGCCATCTTATAGCTAGCCGGCATGGCTAACCGGTGCTTGTGCTTATGTCCAGAGCATTTTGTGTTTCTTGCTCCTTCTCGTGGGACTTCCTGATCCAGACACTGCCGGGATGCTAGTGCAGATCTTGCAAGGCAGGTCTTGTGGGGGGAGCAGGTAAAGCCACCATTCTCGCCCCAACAGGTCATTTAACCATCACAATGATTTCTAAACTGTTTATTAAGTTGAAAATGTTGCATAGGGGGCCTTCTAATTGTTTTAATTTGGGGATGTCAGGCTCAGTTTAGTTCTTACAGATCTGTGTGGAACACTGACTAGTGGCATAGTGTAGCATGGGAGAACAAGGTAACCAGTTAACAGAGACCATTTTTACTTGTGTCATAGTTTTATGTGGGTTGTCTGTAAGCACCAGTTCCCCATCCCATACTGCTGTAAAGTCTGCTGAGTTGATTTCAAAAGAGTAAGATTATGGGTTTTTGCCTGGCAGCAGTCATTTCTGTAAGAGCTGCTTGGTTAAATGCATCTGAGAGCACAGCCTGTACACCTGTCTGGCAGTAGTCCAACGGCCTGGCCCAATTCATGGAACAAAATGTCTTGCACTTGCAATTAAATGACAAATGAAGTGCTCTCGTTTAATCTCATTATGGATAATAGTACTGTGCTTGTTGACAGAGTGCAAAAGCACTCTCAACCACTCTTACCATTCCTCCACCAGTTTGGGTCCTTATTGCAATAACAAAGCACTTTCCACCGAGTGCTGGAACCTAGTCAGAGTGCTGTGGCAGGCTAATAGTCCAAAGAGCCACAGTGTGGTCGGAACTGTGTGTGTGTGTGTGTGTGTGTGTGTGTGTGTGTGTGTGCGCGTTTGTGTGTGTGTGTGTGTGTGTGTGTGTGTGTGTGCGTTTGTGTGTGGCTTGGTGGAGTTGGTTGAGCACGATACCCACACCACTCAGTTCAGGGGCACAGTCCCCTCAGGGATCGTAATCCACATGGGAACAGAGAGCAGCCGATGTGGGGGGGGGGGGGGGGGGGGGGTCTGCTGTGCTCGGATGCATGATGGCAAAAAGCACAACGCATAATGAGGATGAATCAACATCCAAAGAACAGAATCTGCAGTTTTTCATTTCCTTCCGTCTTTATTTCTCTCCCGTGCTGCTTTCTCCCGCAATGCCGTACCACACAGCCACTTACTACTACTAATACTACGACTACTGCAGCTGCTGCTGCTGGCTGTGTCTACATGATGCACTCACAGTTCACCTCTCCACCCACTCCACTTCACACTGCTGTTGCCGTTTCCAGGAAGGCAGCAGTCCGGATCGCCTGGATCCCTCAGCTCAGTGAGTAACATGAGCCGGGGCTGTAGAACATTCTGCTGCCCTAAATGGGTCTTAAGTGGCTCCTGGGGGGTGGGCTAACACACTTATGACTCAGGAAGATAAAGACAGCCTTGCCATGGATCCTGCTGAGCTTCTAACACATAGCTCAACTTCTAACACATAGCCCAACATCTCTATTTTGATTTGCTGGCCTTTAGATTTCCTTTCGTGGTTTTTACTGGCTTGAATTGAAAGTGTTCTGAGTAGACCTCTCATATTTCTTTAGATAGGCACAGGACTAGACCTGATGTGAAATGTCAATGAGTAAAAAATACAACATCAACTGGAATTCAGAAATTCAAATCAGAAAACAGCACCACTGAGTTATTTGATTTGTCTTTGATACGTCTTAACATCATAAATCCATGTGGTGGGGAAGAAAGATGCAAATTGTTGATGTTTGTAGTTATAGGATTTTAAAATACAATGTGTAGGCCTCTGTTAGTATGTGTGGGCGTGCAATCTGTGTCAAGATTCCTTCACAGCATATCTGCAAAGAGATAACGCAATGCGAACACAGCTTTCACACATCTTCGAATCAAAAATATCAGTGCACTTGAAAGGGTAAACTGAATATGAAATATATGTATGTGTCTATTTATAATAGATGCATGTATTCATAACCAACATTATATCTAACCACCATATAAATTAGCACAAGGCACAGTGACGGATGAGGAAATGCATTGTAAATAATTATATTACGCTGAAAGGGTTCTAATCACACTGTGCAGATTATGGATGGACACATCCTGTGTGGAGCAACCCATCCTGTGAGCCCTTGAGTCGGTGCTTGCATGCACCTGCCAATCAATCTCTAATTCACACTTCCCATCTCAGCCCTCTTCTGAGGTTTGCACACCGTGGATTCCTGGGCACTCCGAGTCTCACCAAGTGTCTTTCTGTCATCTCCTTGTCGGATTTTCAATTTGTTTCCATTTCTCTTTATTCAGAGTGTGAAAAGTGGTGGACAATAGATAAGATATTTAAGTAGAATTTATAGAAAAGATATTTAAGTAGAATTTATAGAAAAGATATTTAAGTAGAATTTATAGAAAAGATATTTAAGTAGAATTTATAGAAAAGATATTTAAGTAGAATTTATAGAAAAGATATTTAAGTAAGTTGATACATTGAAGAGTAATATGGTTAGAAACGTCTCTGCATGAGCTGGAGCATCCAGGGATTCCTGGAGGGAATACAGTAGTCTGTGATCGATAGGGAATAAACACACCCTATAAACACACCCCTCCACTGCTCTGAACGCCAGCCTGGGCACCAGTGACAGGGGTGTGTATGCCCACTCATTAGTGTGTACAGTACGTCTATCTGTGTGTGTGTGTGTGTGTGTGTGTGTGTGTGTGTGTGTGTGTGTGTGTGTGTGTGTGTGTGTGTGTGTGTGTGAGAGAGAGAGAGAGATAGAGAGAGACAGGGAGAGAGTGTGTGTGTACAGTGTGTCTGTCTTTGGGGTGTTCACATTTAGATACATGTTATGGGTTCCATGTTTTTTTTTTGCTTTTTGAGAGAGAGAGAGAGAGGGAGGCAGGCTGATAGACAGACAGATGAACTAGTGAGAGGGGAGCAGACAGACAGGTGAACACAGGAAGACAGGGGGGTAGAGAGAAGGGAGCTGATACATCTGTGTTTCGGGGCATCCTGCCCAGCACACCTCCAGACACATGAGATTATCCTCCTCCTCCTCCTCATCCTCATCCCTCGGCACCGTCTCCATTGTGCTCTCCTTCCCTCACCGTTGCGTCAGACTTCCTGCAAAGCCTCCATGACTAAACGCACCCAGTACTAGCAGGAGTACTCTACGGAGCCACACGGAGATGATGCACTCCACTTAAACTATGTGTACACTTACATGTGTGTGTATGTGTGTGTGTGTGTGTGTGTGTGTGTGTGTGTGTGTGTGTGTGTGTGTGTGTGTGTGTGTGTGTGTGCGTGCGTGCGTGTGTGTTCATGTGTGTACATGTATGTGCGTCTTCGAGTGTGTTCGTATGTGCTTGTGTGTGTGTGTATGCAGGTGTGTGTGTGTGTGTGTGTGTATGCAGGTGTGTGTGTGTTTGTGTGTGTGTGTTTGTGTGTGTGCAGGTGTGTGTGTGTGTGTGTGTGTGTGTGTGTGTGTATGCAGGTGTATGTGTGTGTGTGTGTGTATGCAGGTTTGTGTGTGTGTGTGGGTGTGTGTGTGTGTGTGTGCATGTGTGTGTGTGCTTGAGCAGCCGCCAGTTACAACAGAAGAGAGTGTGCAGGTTGGTGTGTGAGGCCTCATTAGGTGCCTGGTGGCTCAGATTCCCACCAAATGAGCTCCCAAGCGAGACGACTCCTGCACCAATCCACCACTGGAAACGGCTCTGAGTGTGTGTGTGTGTGTGTGGGTGTGTGTGGGTGTGTGTGTGAGTGTGTGGGTGTGTGTGAGTCTGTGTTCAAGAGAGAATGTCAGTATTTCATGTGACCAAATGATTTCACTTCATAAGATGCAACCAGGTATAGAGCACTCTACTCTCCTGCTGAGTCCAGAACAGGACCTGGGGCCTGTACTATGAAGGGAGCTTAACCTACCCAGATGTAACCCTGGGTTACTTTGTTAAACCGGGGTTGACAAAACCTGGTTATCTTAAGTGGTGTTAATCGGTACTACGACGCTGATTAAGAAGTTGATTTGTTGAACTGGGGTTAACCTAATTGGAGTTTGTGCGCGTTCACATAAAAGGGGCGGGTTGCAGCGCAAGTCACCACTTTCAATGATGACGTGATCACCTTATTTTACGGACGAGGAATGCACAATTATTGTGACAAGTTACGAGGAATTAAAACAAAAATCAAATACGTCGGCAGCAAACAAAGCAAGACAAGGCTGTTGGCAGCGTATTGAAGATCGGGTAGCCTAAATGCCTAAAAGTAAAGTTTTATTTCCACATGTTCTTCAAATAGCCTATGTGTTACGGAGGATTAATAGCTTGCGGAATGTCTGAAATGAGTTGAAATAATTAAATTGCCTATTTTGAGTTCATAGAAAGGCCTACAGATGCAACACAATTCAGAAGTGGGCATATAGATTACAGTAGGCTAATAAGGATAATTGAATGTTTAAGTAGCTCCCATTGACTGATTTAGTGTATGCCTAATCCTGTGAACATTTCAGATGCAACACCATTGCCAAACGCACATGGCAGCAGGTGAAATTAAAACACAAAAACATTATACAGAATAGTAGTGTAACGTCGGCGCACAAGACCTTGTTAGCGTTCTTCCACGCAGGGCATGCTGGGATACGGGGGTGAACATTTGGGGGGCTTATGTCTTTATATCTCCTAAGTTATAAGTGTAAAGTTAGCGTCTTTATTGTAACATGTTCCCCTTTTAGTTCTCCCTCGTGTGTGATCCTTTTTGTGTGGGGGGCTGCGTCCTCCCCTGTATGTGTAGAGTGTGTGTCTACTTGACCTGCCCTGTTTGCATTGTGTTCTGTGTCTGTGTCCCTGCTCTCTTTCTCAGCTAATAAACCTTTTGATTGGACAACTGTGTGTGTCGCTATCAAATCATTACATTGGTGTCAGAAGCGATTTTTGGACATGGCCTCCACCAAATGAGAGAAACTGGGAATGGAAAACCATACCACTGGGTGGAGGCCCACGCAAGAGGATCCAGAGAGAGCCCGTGTAAGGGCTGCTAAAGAGCTTGAGGCCTTCTATTGTTCCTGCCGCCAGAGGAGAGGAGCTGTCGCCTGGACCTGCCTGCTGCCATGGGAGGAGATCTTGCCGGAAGAGGGGCCTGAAGAAGCGGTCGTGGAGAAGACGACGCTGGCCTGGGCGCTGACTCCGCTGCGAGCCGCGACGCGTGAGCAGAGCCAAGGGAGAGCGGCAAGGAAGAGGTTCCTGGACGACGGACGGTTGGCAGAGACGCTGGGGGCAGCGAACTCACGACGGTGGGGCAGCTTCGACGGAACGGCCCTCTGAACTTTAAAACGTTTGGGTGCGTGTGAGAGGCACCGTGTTGTGTGGGCGCCCGTTCTAGTTGGCCTGTTGGCCGGCGCCGTTAAAAAAAAAAAAGTTTGTTGTGTGGAGTTCGATAGCATGGCCATCTCGGGGGTCGTGCCTTCGCTGAGGCTGTGAGGGAGTGGAACGGGCCGGGAGCAGAGCAGGACAGCTCTGCGAGGAGGCAACACGAGGAGGGACGCCGAAGACGGTAGCTGCAGCGGGAGAGCTCAGCGCGGTCCGGTTGCTGCGGAGTCGGTGCCTGTCTGTCCTGGTCGGTGAAACGACGGAGCAAAGTGGCGTTGGTGCAGCTTCATCTGACGCCCCTCGAACCCCAGTGCTTGGTACAGTGTCGACGGTTGAAAAGGCCACCTAGGGCCCCGCCAGGAGAGGAGGAGTGCCGCGGTGACACGCCGCGGAAAGTGCAGCCTGAGGGCGGCTGCTGAGAGGGAGCTGGTGACGAGCGGGGACGGCCATGTGGCTGCTAGCACGCCCGTACTGGATTGCTAGCAGCGTGACGCCCCGTTGAGTGAGCTCCTGCGGCGTGTGCACCCCACGTGAGTTGGCGGTACTGTCGCACTGGACTGAGTAGCGGGCGACGCGCGCCGACGTTAGCATGTGGCTACCTCGTGGTCATTGCCGAGGATGGCAATGGCTTGTTGGGGGAGCTGTGTAACGTCGGCGCACAAGACCTTGTTAGCGTTCTTCCACGCAGGGTATGCTGGGATACGGGGGTGAACATTTGGGGGGTTTATGTCTTTATATCTCCTAAGTTATAAGTGTAAAGTTAGCATCTTTATTGTAACATGTTCCCCTTTTAGTTCTCCCTCGTGTGTGATCCTTTTTGTGTGGGGGGCTGCGTCCTCCCCTGTATGTGTAGTGTGTGTGTCTACTTGACATGCCCTGTTTGCATTGTGTTCTGTGTCTGTGTCCCTGCTCTCGTTCTCAGCTAATAAACCTTTTGATTGGACAACTGTGTGTGTCGCTATCAAATCGTTACAGTAGGTTTATATAGTTATAGCTTGCAGTCATATTTCTTAATTATGAAAACATGTAGGCCTAGTATGCGTATAGCCTTCACTTGGCCTCTGTTTTACAGCTAACAAGAAAAAGGTGTCTTTGAACTTTGAGTGTTTTACAGTAGCAGAGGAGTTGGCCATCGCAAATAATAATGGAAGGCCGATTATGGAAGGGGTTGAGGGAGGCATTCGGTCGGATTCTGGTGCTGTGGAAATGTGTAGCCTTTATGTGCAGGGTACAGTAATATGACATTTAAACAAGTTTGTTAAAATGGTGATTTTAATTTATTATTTAATTTAATTTATTATTATTTACGATTTATTTTCGGACATACAGTATTCTTGCTCAGATGTTCAGTATCACCGATGGAATACATGAATGTCCACGTAAGGGCATTGCTATGACGGGTGACATTAGAGACGTCTGCCTAGATCATCTGACAAAGATAACGAATTCCCTTGGCTGACAATCTGAATATATACGAAATACGATATATACGAAAATAAATCGCACATACAGTATGCTGAACATCTGTAAAAGGCTTCCATTTGCTGATTTCTTCAACATACGGACATTTGAAGACATAATGCTGAGCTTGTTGAGGGAATAGTTCTGTAATATTGACTGAATGCTGTAATCATATAGAGCCTTTGATTGTGAAAGGCATGTGCTGTAAATGCTATGGTGAGGGTAATGGTGACGTACTGTCACCCTGTTAATGTGTAGGATGGCAAATAACAAAAAGACAGCATTCTGTCCTGGTGCTTTCATCTTTTCATCTTAATATGCGCTCATCCAACATCTGAAAGCCAGGCAGCAGTTCATCATTGTGCCTGTCAGGAAGTCCTTTCAGTGCTAAATAGAGTTGCTTTTGTACTATCGGAAGCCCGGGTACAGAAAGCACAGAATATCAGTGAACATCAAAGCATCCACATGGCTCATGTTCACCACAATGACTTCTCTCCAAGTTTTTTTTCCCTGCAAAAGGTGCAAACATCACTTTGGTTAGTCTAGTAGAGTCAACACGGAGTCCTTTTGTTGATGTTATTTCCTCTTGTTTGCCTTTTGGGGCGAGTCCCATTGTGTGTTTTGTTAGTGTGTTGGTCTGAGGAAGGGCTTTGATGTCATTCTGTTGTCTCCTACATACCAGTGGTCCAGCTCTGACTCTCACAACTGAGTTTTGTCAGACAAGAAAATCAGATATTGTAGAACAATACAAGTTACATAAGATATTTATACAATTGAAGACAGTGTGTGTGCAGAAAAAATATATACTAATGCTGTTTTTTGTGAATATACATAACTGAAATTTGAAAAACATTAATTCTGAATAATGACTTTCTATCCTGTCAGATATCACAGCTGATTCAACATATTATATGATTATGTGGACATGACATGACATGATATAATATGATATGGGTATTTCTGAGCATATTTATGAACATTTTGTCAATGTATGTTATGATTAGCATTGCAGAGACTTCTTGCAGATAAATGAACACTGGTAATGCATTTTGGCCACTTCATAAAGTGTGAGTGACACTGATGTAGTTATCTCTCCTCCTGCCCTTTGAGGCTTGAGGGAACGGACTGACAAGGAAGAGGTGGAGATCTTCCAGAAGCCGTTATCGTTTTATCAATCTCTCACTTATCTCGCCCGCAAGAGGGGGAAATAAACATCAGCGACATTGTAGCCCCACACCTCATTTTCTCATCCTTTCACTCTTTCCTCAAGGGCATTGGTCTTTCGTCTCACACTACCTGAAATAGATTTGATTAGAGCACTATCTAATGATCTGACAGTTGATTGAGATGAACGGATACTATTTGTCCAGACGTCATCGTTGAGCAGTGACAGACAAACGTTCATGGCTGTCTCTCATACACAGAGGACCTGTCAAATAAGAAAGTGCCAAAAATAGGCAGGATGTGTTGAACTAGAAAACAAGGTGTCGTCTGAAATGTACCTCAATCTTGCATGTCTCAAAGGAGTTCCTGCCTTTGTGACAAATCTAATTTCTCCAGATTTAGTGATAGCAGGCTCAGAAATTAAAGCAATAAATATGTTTTTTGATTGCAAAAGATATTTAAAAAAAACATCAGACTTCACAAGAGAGCCAATTCCTGATGTTTACATTATAGTTCAAAAGTGGTAATGGAAGTAAATGGCATAGTAGTTTGACTGTACTGTCTATCATGTAAGGCAGCCGTGGCCCACTGGTTAGCACTCTGGACTTGTAACCGGAGGGTTGCCGGTTCGAGCCGCGACCAGGCTGAAGTGCCCTTGAGCAAGGCACCTAACCCCTCACTGCTCCCCGAGCGCCGCCGTTGTAGCAGGCAGCTCACTGCGCCGGGATTAGTGTGTGCTTCACCTCACTGTGTGTACACTGTGTGCTGTTTGTGTTTCACTAATTCACCGATTGGGTTAAATGCAGAGACCAAATTTCCCTCACGGGATCAAAAAAGTATATATACTTATACTTATACATATGTGTACATATCTGTATGTATATATATCTATACATTTAAATGAGACTAAAGGCATGAAGCATGTGGGCTGCGGTCAGGGATAGGCAGTATTTATGATACATGTATTTAAAATATGTATTTCAAATACAAAATAGTATTTTGTAATTTGTATGTTATTGGGTTGAAGAAAATGGCTGCATATTTTGTATCAAAATACTTAGGTGTATATTTTTGTAAAAATACTGCCAAATATATTTGGTAAAACCAATACTTTTGGTGATGATATGGAATTAATGTAGCCTCTGAGTAATTTGCGCAGACTTGTGATCAGAATATTGAGATTCAGGGAGATGATCCAGTGCAAGATGAGTAACGTGTAGGTTGCTCACACACACACAATACACTCCATCTCTCACACAAACCCACTCACTCAACCACATGGTTACTTGTTCACTTAAAGGTTTGCCTGTTTTTGGTAGAACTTTGGAACAACTTTGGGTAACACTTTATTTTAATGTGTCGCTGTTACAGTGTACCTACCTAATTAGGTACAGTGGTACAACCTGTGTAACAACATGTACTATCAGGTACTATCATTGTACTTGCATTATGTATTTGTGGGTACCTACATATAGTTGTTACATTGTAATACTTAGTGCTTTTACAAAACGTTGCCAATTTGCCTAAATTTTCATCAGAGGCAAAGAGCTGACCTGAGACCTGCTGGATGGGGTAAATCTGGTCATGATAGATTTGATATACAAAGCATTCTTAGCTCCAGTCAAGGCCTCATTGTCTTCAGTACATGTAACAGCTGTGCTGCTACAACCTTGTTACTCTTTGATACAGTGGAATAAACCTATTAAGTGTACCAGTTAATTACTTACATGTACATATGACATGTATGTTATGTCTTCGATGTCTTGGAACAGGTCTACTAATTCACTACATAGTACATATATCAACTGTGTTGGTACACACTTATTGCTCTTTGATACAGTGGCATAAACCCATTAAAATGAAGTGTACCAGTTAAGTACTTACAATGACATATTACATGTATGTTGTGTCATTGGTGTCTTGGAACATGTCTGCCATTACCCTACATACTGTAGTACATGTATCAACTGTGTTGGTACACATTTATTACTCTTTTGATACAGTGGAATAAACCCATTAAAATAAAGTGTACCAGTTAAGTACTTACATCTACATATATACATCCTGTCAATGATGTTATGCATCCTGTAATTGATGTGTTGAAACGTGTCTGCTGTTACACCACACAGTACATGTGAATTAGTAGACCTGTTCCAAGACAAGACCTGTTCCAGTTTATTCCACTGTATCAAAGAGTAACAAGGTTGTAGCAGCACAGCTGTTATATGTACACTGAAGACAATGAGGCCTTGACTGGAGCTAAGCATGCTTTGTATATCAAATCTATCATGACCCGATTTACCCCATCCAGCAGGTCTCAGGTCAGCTCTTTGCCTCTGATGAAAATTTAGGCAAATTGGCAAAGTTTTGTAAAAGCACTCAGTATTACAATGTAACAACTATATGTAGGTACTCACAAATACATTATGCAAGTACAATGATAGTACCTGATAGTACATGTTGTTACACAGGTTGTACCACTGTACCTAATTAGGTAAGTACACTGTAACAGCGACACATTAAAATAAAGTGTTACCCAACTTGGACTGTGATGTGTAATGACTGTAATGACCACTTTGACTGTGATCATCAGTAAGCAAATTAACATGAGAATGCAATCGGAACACATGGATCCGGTTAAGTGGTTGCCCTGCAACATTGCTCAAAAAGTTGCCCCATGTAACACCATTTAGCGCTTAGATGGTACCCAGTTAGTTTTAAAAACAACTAAAAGGGTCATGATCCTACTTTATCGACAGCGTTACACAGACTTCTGTGACTTCATTCTTCGTATTACCTGTCAGTGTATTGTGACTTTGAAGCCGTTATTTCAATAGTGGTTAGTTTGTACCAAATTCAGTTGTGACTTCTGAGTACATCTCTTATACAGTATTTATGAGATGTAACAGGCAGGTCAGCATTGTTGATCTGTTTGACTTTGCAGATTTATGGCATGGCTCGTATAGGCAGAGAAAAGCTGTTGCTCTCAAACACTGTCCACTTAATCAACAGAGTCAGTGTACTGATGAAGGGATAGATTAAATTGACAGATATGGAAGGTTTGCAAAGCAATTTCATGCTCCTTGTATTTTTAGTGTTTTCAAAATACAAAAATACAGTATTTTATTTTGATACATGGCATGGCTATTGTATTTTGTAATATGTTTTGATACACTTATAATTAAGGTATTTGATATTTTATTTTAAAATACATTTTGATGTATTTTTGCCTATTCCTGGCTGTGGCATGTGTACTGAAGAATACCAGTAGAATGTGATAGGTGGTAAAATGGTCCAATGCAACCGAAAACCCCCAAATTGCTCTCAAACTCACTCAAATGAAGGCCACTTGTGCTGCAAGTATATATGATATGGTACGATAGCTCTCTTGTTTTTATTGATGACTTGTAAGACAGCTTTGGTCATGTGATTAAGTACCAGTGTATTTGCTCAATCCGTCTTTATTTCAGCACGTCACTGGAATTGGTAGTACCGTGGCAATCGCCAGCCAAGCAACACAAATTACACCGCCGCATGGTACACATCTCTGCTTGTCAAGGTCTCCAAAGACAATTCAATTCCACTCGACATGTGTGAAATGAAATTCTTATAGTCACTCTTTGTGTGTATGTGTGTGTGTGTGTCTCTCTCTCTGTGTGTGTGTGTGTGTGTGTGTGTGTATACAGTATATATAGTGTATGTGTATGTATCAATGTGTGCTTCAGTGAATGTATGTGTTTTTCTTTTTAAATGTACATCTTAAATGTGTGGGTATGCATCAATGCATTAACTATCTATACATTTTATTTTCATATCATGGTAAGTGTTTGCATAAGGGCAATTCCACAGAAAATTGACTTTTTGTCACATCCATAACGCCAGTGAAATGCCTTGGCATTTGTATGATGTGAATGATAACATTCATTTTTTGTGCATTTTTCCTCATGTACATTCTTCAGCCAAAAATGGCAAATGCTCAAATTTCATGTAATCATGTACACTGTACACACAACTCTCACGGCAGAAGGGCCACACCCCAGTGGAGTTTGATCAATTCTTAGTCCTTTTCCTTTTGAAAAAAAGCCTCTGTTCATGCCCATGAGAAATTGTCATCTTGCAGTTGACTATAAACTATGTTCTTGTCTCTGTCAGTGCACAGCTTTCATGGTTGTTTTTTAATTGACGTGATTCCTGTTATCATCTGATACCTCAGGAGACGATGCTGGAGAGCATGCTATTTTCCAGACATTCTTTTGGACATGACAGCATGATAAGAAAACAGATTTCTTCTTATTATTTCATTACACATACAGGGGGGGGGGGGACATGAATGAACTGCATCTTAAGAAAGCTAATAAATCCAAACTTTTTGGGTAACACTTTAATTTAGGGAGCACACGTTAACCATTAATACATAACTAATATGTGTGTGCACAGTCTTTGCACAGTTATTAGGTCTTTATTGAACAATTTATTATTCTTAATCAATATGTCATTTATTCTTGGCAAATCCTTAATTAGCAACTTGGTCTTGATGTAAGGTTACTGGTATATAGTATGGATCAAAATAGAGAGTTTGTAGACTCCTAATACACTGTCTGAATATGTGGCTTATATTGACAGAATAGTAACATATTATGCCAATGTATTACTATTAGAAGGCTATAAAGTGTCTTTTTTGATCCATACTATATCAATAAGCTTAGATCAAGACCAACTCGTTGCTTATTAAGGATTTACCAAGAATAAATCACCTATTCAGTAAAAAAAAGAAATAGCTGATTAATGACCTAGTAAATGTGTACATGTAATGACACTTAACACAGACCTTATTAAGCTTGAATACATGCACATATTACTTATGTATTAATGACTAATGTGTTTCCTAAAATAAAGTGTTACCACTTTTGGTTATACTTCCATTTAGGAAAATGGAAGTATAAAGGTGAAGGGTTTTTTTTTTTCAGCTTTGTTATTTCCTTCTAACAAGCAGAAGACAGAATCCTGATCTCTTATTAGACATGCCCATGACAGACTCATCTACAATCATAATGGCTGCCTACTGCTAAGCAAGCTTTCAAACAAGGTCACACGTGATGGCACTGAACATTTGGCTGTTTTTATCCTCACATCTCCTCCCAGTCCATAATAAAGGTTCATTCTTCCACAGGAATTGTGTTCGGTACCAGAATTCTCTTTTTCCAAAATGAACTGCTGCTGCAAGAGCAGTCTGACCTGGATTGTGGAGAGATAAGGTGGGGTGCTATTTTTGTGAAATGCAGAAGAAATATTGTTTCTGAGAAAGATAGTATCCTCCAGGAGGGGAGAGAGATGAGTAGGGTCAGACAACAGTGAGAGATGGGGGCAGAAGGCTCTGCCGTAGAGGCAGCATACCTCAAAGGCAAGGCAAGTATATTTATATAGCACATTTCACACACAGACGCAAACTCAAATGAATCACATAAAATAGATAAAATAGCATCATTCAAAGAATACATCAAATAGAATAAAAAACATAGAATAAAGGCATTGTGGAAATATAGGTAGTCTTGACTGTGTGTCACCTCACAAAGAAGCTGCCTCTCAAATAGATCATGGCCGAATCAGAGCCAGGTGAGTGCTGGATCTGTGTGTAATGTGTACCCAACCCATCCGATGGTAGATGGCTGTTTTTGGAGCACATTAGCCCATGGGGCTTCACAAGTCTTCTTTCACAATATTGAGTGAGATGTTTACCAGGACAAAAATGCACAATGAAGTGACTATTCCCTGTAGACTCAAAACCCTTTTTCTGTGAAAGAGGGCTCTCAACTAGAGAGAGAGAGGCCAGTCAAATAATAACACTGAGCATTTATGTGCAGAAATAATTCTTTATCTTTTTTCCCTTATTTAATTATTTCTTAAACAATGTTTGTCGAAACAAGTCTATACCTGTCAAAACATGCTTCTCTGTTAGCTTTTGGTTCCT
The DNA here is from genome assembly GCF_018492685.1 of Alosa sapidissima. Taxonomy (NCBI): domain Eukaryota; kingdom Metazoa; phylum Chordata; class Actinopteri; order Clupeiformes; family Clupeidae; genus Alosa; species Alosa sapidissima. The sequence goes on along the minus strand of NC_055970.1, from coordinate 21,473,604 downwards.
TTTTATTCTGCTCTCAAATCAATACTTCATTTGAGAAATAACGGAGAACAACACATTATTCTCCCCACAAACAATTTAACACATCTCAGGTCTATTCAGAAGATTCATCCAATCATTCTGCAATGATTGGGTCCATTTCTCATTTTTGGTTTACCAAGAAGCACTGAAATTAACGTAGGAGACAAACAACCTTGTTCTTGGTCATCCAATTGACAGCAAATCACAGACTGTAAACAGAAAAATTCAACGTTCTCTGACATTCTCCTCAAAACTTGGCTCATGAAAAACCCATCTCCTGAAAGCCAAAGACTCCATGTCACATGGACTGTATGCTCTCGTTGCATATAGCTGCAGGCCCAAAATACAACTTTAGACCTCAGAAGAGCCAGCGACACTAGGCCACTTGAGTCTGCTTCACAGGCTGAGTGTTGCTGTTTCTGCTCCGTTATGAACTAATCTCCTGAAACGTTCATCTTGGTCCGCCATCAAACTCGTCCATTTGACTTACAAATGGCACAGATGGTACAACACTACATCGAGCCAAAGTAGGAGAATCAGTGCTCACTGTCTTTTCCTTTTCCTCCGCTTGTCTTTTCCAAACCCACTTTTCTTCCACATTTTCTATATTTTTTTAATCAGCATGAATTAGAGAAATCCCTCCGGCAGTGTATAAGTTATTCATAAACACAGGAACTGGATTTGACACCCAGTATTCTAATAAAAAGACAACAGGGACACTTATGTAATGTGGTTAAGTAAGTGTGCAGATACAGAGAGAGAGAGAGAGAGAGAGAGAGAGAGAGAGAGAGAGAGGACATTCTTGTCCCATATCGGCAGTAGCGCCTGAGGTATAAAAGCCAAGACTCTGCTCAGAAGTCAAATTAACCAGATCCTAAGTCATGTCACCAAGGACAAATATGTTTTGGAGAAAACAAATGCGGCATGCGCACAGCCACACTGACCTGGAATTAATTGTTTCCATTTTTATTTGAACACATTTATGTTTCCTCACAGCTGTCAAAAAATAGACACGACAACGGAATAGAATGATTGCATATTACTGAGTGTGGTGTCCGCTGCTCACTGTCTCTTGTTAACACAACCCAGCTTGTCAAAATGGCCTCCCAGTCCTCACCAATGTATTCAGCTCTGTGGTTTTTGGTTTGCATGTGTGTGTGTGTTTTTTTTTTAAGGGACACTACATCAATTCCCACAACACTTTGCCTAAAATGGCTCCCAGAACGAGTCAGCAGCATTTGATTTCCAGGTGAATCCCAAGAGCCAAGTTGTGCACCAGCAAGTGCATTCATTGCATTTACCTCAGCATTCAATTACTGTACCTAACATGTGATCTCATAAAGCAGAATCATATGACAGACTTTCACAGGCCTATATGGTTATATTTCATATCCATAGACATATTTGATTTATATGAAAGCACCTGCCTGTAACCATAATATTACTGCCTCGGTCATAAACAGTATTATGTTCAATTCAGTCAAATCAATTTAGAATGATAGTAATGGTAGAAGTAACATATCTCGTCAGCAAATGGCCCCTCATGAGTTTCTCTGATTCTTATGGCTTCTGATGCTTTGAAGATCTAAAGCTAAGACGATGTTCCCTCTGAATGATCAAAGCAAATGATCCTTACAAAGGCTTATAATTCTGTCACAGTTTTATGACCTGGATGGATACATGTGGTCTGTTAAGTGGTAAACCTGGAAGTGTATTGATTTAATTTCCCCCTTTCTTTATGCACTCAAGGTCCTTTAGATAACGGTTAAATGGAAGCTTTGTCAGAGGTGATAATGGAATATTATTAGATGCTTGAACACTCCTGCTCAAAATGGCAACATGGACATTTTGCGGATCTTGAGCCTAATGTAAATGAATATGAGCTTGACAGAAGAAAAGGTTATGGATTTCAGTAATAGAGCCTAATTTTTCAGTGAACAGTCTAGTCGACACTTTACTGAAATCGCATTTCATGCTTAGCAGAAATGTGTATTTATATTTATATATATATATATTTATATATATATGGTGTATATATGTATAAAAATATGCATGCATTCCATCCTAATTGGATTTGGCAGCTTAACAACCTGATAAAAAATATGCCTTTGGTCTTGTGATATGACAAAAGGAGCTTTTCCCCCACCAACGCTCATGCATATAGGCTACTTAGGGGCAGCTGAAGAACATGCTGCTACTGTATCTGTAATCTATGGCGTCCTGTGTCCTGTTTACCCACTGCATCCGCATCTAGCAGAACATAAACACAGAAGAAATAAATTAGCTGCCTCCAGGGTGGCATGGAGACTCTCACTACACCCACCACATTCATTACACTCACCATACACACTACACTCACCACACACACTACACTCTCTACACTCACCACACCCATTACATTCACTACACACACTACACTCACCACACTCACTACACTACACTCACTACACTCATTACATTCACCACACTCATTACACTCACTACACTCATTACACTCACCATACACACCACACTCACTACACTCATTACACTCACCATACACACTACACTCACTACAGTCTCTATATTACACTACACTCGCCACACTCACTCGCTACACTACACTACACTACACTCACCACATTTACCACACACTATACTATACTCACCACACTCAACACACTCTTTCACTACACTCACCACACTCACTACACTACACTCACTACACTTACTATACTCTCCCCTCGCGATTGTCAAGTATTTGCGACTTAAAACCGTAATGAATCAGATGTTTGAGCTGCTTAAAATGAGTCACACAGGCATGTACTGTAAGTAACAAGTTCACAGACAGGTTTCCATGGAAACTCATATTTCTTTTAAAATGGAGCACAGTAGGGAAAGGAAATAGTGTGTGTGTGTGTGGGGGGGATGCGGGGTTGAATAGCCGCTGCATTCAGTACTACTCACTACACTCACTACACTCTCTCACTACACTAACTCACTACACTCTCTCACTACACTACACTCACTACACTCTCTCCCTACACTACACTCACTACACTCTACACTCACCACACTCACTACACTCTCTCACTACACTACACTCACCACACTCTCTCCCTACACTAACTCACTACACTCTCTCACTACACTACACTCACCACACTCTCTCCCTACACTACACTCACCACACTCTCTCACTACACTCTACACTCACCACACTCACCACACTCTCTCACTACACTCTACACTCACCACACTCTCTCACTACACTACACTCACCACACTCTCTCACTACACTACACTCACCACACTCTCTCACTACTCCATACTCACCACACTCACTACACTCACCACACTCTCTCACTACACTCTACACTCACCACACTCTCTCCCTACACTACACTCACCACACTCTCTCACTACACTCTACACTCACCACACTCACCACACTCTCTCACTACACTCTACACTCACCACACTCTCTCACTACACTACACTCACCACACTCACTACACTCACCACACTCTCTCACTACACTACACTCACCACACTCTCTCACTACACTCACCACACTCACTATACTCACCACACTCTCTCACTACACTCTACACTCACCACACTCTCTCCCTACACTACACTCACCACACTCTCTCACTACACTCACTCACCACACTCTCTCACTACACTACACTCACCACACTCTCTCACTACACTCACCACACTCACTATACTCACCACACTCTCTCCCTACACTACACTCACCACACTCTCTCACTACACTCACCACACTCACTATACTCACCACACTCACCACACTCTCTCCCTACACTACACTCACTCACCACACTCTCTCACTACACTACACTCACCACACTCTCTCACTACACTCACCACACTCACTATACTCACTACACTCTCTCACTACACTCACCACACTCTCTCACTACACTACACTCATTATACTCACTACACTCACCACACTCACTACCAGTGTTGTGTGTAGCATTACAGTAACGTAACTACTTTTTCGGGTAAAAAGTAGTGTAACACGCTACTACTGAAAATTTGGTAATGTAACATAGTTCCTTTTTCAAATGGGTGCAATGTTACTTTTCCCAGTGACAGATTTGACAGCGACGCTGCTTTCTCAGCTGCACGCTTGCACAATAGGCACAAGCTCCACACGGCAGCCTACGTGACAGAGGCTGGTAGCATGAAGTGCAATCATGGCTCCACATGGTACGTGACAGAGGCAGGTGGCAATGAAAAGCAATCATAGCAAGTGAAACGCAGCCAACACTAACTTCTGAGTGATGGACGTATTCACATTACTTCAAACTCGTTGAAACTAAGGGGAGGAATGTGAGTGTAAGTTGTAGCCTACACTGCGCCCAGGTGAGAAACTTTTGTCTACTGCCATGAACTCAACTGCCAGCCTATTGATAAGCTTTGCACTAGCTTTACACCAAATTTCGGAGGAGCGTCTGTTTAATGAGTATAAGGCTATAAGGTTATAAATTAAGCCTTCATGTATTTTGTGTTCACCTATATGCCTTTAAGATGTAATGAGGCTACATGTATGTTATTTGATATTGTTTCATTGGGCTTTAGTGGTGGTGTTGAAGCCTATAATAGCCCAATGCTTTCTTGTCACGTGCTCTGTTTGCGGCATTTTTTATAATAAAGAGCACAAAATAAATAATTGTTATGTCCTCCATAGTAGAACTTTATGTAGGCCCACACATTTAGGAACAGATATTTGGTTCAGCCCAAAGTCGAGCAACATAAAAGTAACGTAAAAGTAACAAGTAACGTAAAAAGATACTTTCCATAGAGGGTATTAAGTAAAGTAACAGGTTACTTTTTTAAGAGTTAACGAGTAACAAGCAAACACTACTTTTTAAAAGTAACTTCCCCAACACTGCTCACTACACTCTCCACACTCAACACACTCACTACACTCTCTACACTCACCACACTCTCTACACTACACTCACTACACTCTCCACACTCAACACTCTACACTACACTCACTACACTCACCACACTCTCTACACTACACTCACTACACTTACTAACAAGTTCATGGAGAGGTTTCCAGGGGGGAGTGTGTGTGTGTGGAGGGGGGGGGGGGGGGTGGGTTGGATAGCCGCTGCGTTCAGTACTAGTCGCTCATTAAGCTCAGACCTTCTCAGAGGCTGCAGGTCTGGGTGTGTGTTGAGCCCCAACTGTGCTGTCGCACACTGTAATGATGGTGGGAGAAGATGAATGAGATGCCATGGCCGAGACTTCCTGGCTCTTACCGACGTTCATTCCTATATGTGGGCGCCCTGTGATGTCTGATGTCATTTCCTCATTTTCTATAGCAATCACATGTCCAGGACGATTTCAGCGAGTGATGGTCACCTCTGTCCTTGTCGGAAACAGCCTTCACAAGCAGGAATACTGTCATAAATGAGATCGTTATGTACTGAGGCAGCAAAAGGAGTGAACAATGAACAAAAATGACCAAAAATGAAGAAAAGGAGCACAAAATGAACAGATGTTTATGATGACTGAACTTCACCAACTGACATACATATGGTGTATGGCAAAAGTTTATTACACGGGCTGTCTATCTATCTATCTACTGTATCTATCTATCTATATCTATCTATCTATCTATCTTTCTGTCTATCTATCTATCCTTCTATATTGACCCCGCAAAGTTCACCTGTGCTTCTCTGTGCTTGTTGTCTTCCCGTGGCCTTCCCTCCAAAGCCATTTGCTGTGGGAAGCCGTTTGTTTTCATGTGAGTGAACAAGTCATTACTCAACAGGGTGTTTTCTCTGCAAGTTACTACTGTGTGCGTTGGTTGCCGGTAGCGCACCTCATCTCAGTAGCCTACAGCCTGGCTGTCTTACTGTGGTGATTCCGATTTCCCTGAACCCGGAGGTCTGCCGTTCCTCCCCCGCACCCTCATACACCAGCCTATATCATTTTTGTGAAATGTGCTATTATTTATTATTAGGATGTATTTTGATTTGATTTAGTTGATAGAGTTTTGAAAATGTGAATCTTTTGATTTCTGTTAGCTATTGGCTGCTAAGTAAACTGACCTCTGAACCTGCTGTGACGGAAGGAGTAAATGAGAAAGAGAGAACATTGAAGGGAGCGGATGGCTAGTCTAATCTCGAGGGGTCTAAAGGCGCGGACACACCAACACGATTATCAGACGTCGGACATCATCGGACAGTCTGGCGATGTCAGTGACACGACACATCACACTATATTGTTGGTATGAACGAATATATTTATTATTAATTTATCTGAGGTGGCGGAACTGCATCCCCCCCACACACACACACACACACACTTTAACCCCTGTGTATACGTGATCTCCGTAAATGCAGGCCTTACCTAAGTGTTTGTGTTATTGTGTAGGTTGATATACTGTCACTAAATATAACTCTACTGTTCGGCCAGAAGACTAACAGAGTAGCAATCCAAAACTAATCCAAAAGTAATAAGATTATGTTACATTATTTTTGTAATACAATGGATTATGTTACTGATTATAAAAAGTGGCATGTAGTCTGTACTCAGTAATGGATTACATTTCAAAGTAATCTGACCCAACACTGAAGATTCACGTGTGTGCGTGAGGAGCGTGTGGTCACTCATTTCTACTGCAATTAAACAGTGTGATTGAACTCTACTATCATCCAGGCTGCAACAAGGTAACGCCAACTGGCATGCGCCATTTTTGTTTGCTCACACGAGTGAAGCGGCCACAGCATTCCCAAGCAGCGAAGCAGACCTGCGACAGGCTAACTTTTGGGTTTGGAGCCAAGCAGCGTAGCAGCCCTGCAACAGGCTAACTTTTGGGTTTGGAGCCGAGCAGCGTAGCAGCCCTGCAACAGGCTAACTTTTGGGTTTGGAGCCGAGCAGCGTAGCAGCCCTGCAACAGGCTAACTTTTGGGTTTGGAGCCGAGCAGCGTAGCAGCCCTGCAACAGGCTAACTTTTTGGTTTGGAGCTAGCATAGATACTAGCAGTGTATCAGACCTGCAACAGACTAACTTTTGGGTTTGGAGCCAGCATAGATACATTTATTTTGGACTGACCTGGGTTTTCATTTGAGGTTTGTGAGTGTAAATGGTGTTTGTAGATGTGTACGTTACATTTGTCTTGTCCATGTGCATTACCATTTAGCTTACGTTATCTTATTATTTGTTTGTTGTTATTATTTGTTTTTTGCACAAGAGTTCTAGGCTTGCTTTAAGGTGCAATAGATAGGTAACCTGTCGTCTTAAAGGTAAAATAGGTAATCGGTTGCACATAAATATATGATAATAGATACTGATTGCATCCAAAAGAGAAATAAGAGTGATACTTTGTTTTAATGTAGTTAAAGTTTTAATGGGGGATTAGTTGATTTGTTGTCACCGGGATGCAGAGTTAGAGTTCAGTAAGGTGACAGCCGCAGGAAAGAAGCTTCCTCTGAACTTGCTGGTTCGGGTATGGAGAGAAATGCAAGCATCGTTTTCCCTGGATGGCCTCGATGGAGGGGAGTGAGGAACCGGTGATGCGTTGAGCAGTTTTCACCACCCTCTGCAGTGCTTTCCAGTCAGAGGCAGAGCAGTTGCCATACCATACTGTGACACAGTTGGTGAGGATGCTCTCGATAGTGGTAGAAGTTCACCAGGATCCTAGGAGACAGGTGGACCTTCTTTAGTCTCCTCAGAAAGAAAAGACGCTGGTGAGCCTTCTTGATCAGGGTAGAGGTGTTGAGGGTCCAAGAGAGGTCCTCAGAGATGTGGACACCCCAGGAACTTGAGGCTGGTGACACACTCCACCTCAGTCCCGTTGATGAGAATGGTGGTTTGTGTGTGCCAGGTTTAAACTTCCTTTTGGTGTGAAGAGCCAGGTTGTTGTCAGTGCACCACGATGTAAGGTGCTGGACCTCCTCCCTGTAGGCCGTTTCATCGTTGTTGCTGATGAGACCAATTACCGTAGTGTCGTCTGCAAATTTGACAATGGTGTTAGAGCCATGTACAGGTGTACAGTCGTAGGTGAAGAGGGAGTAGAGGAGAGGGCTCTTATTCATTAAAGAGATCCTTAGTTAATTAAAAGGGTTGATACAATGTATAGAAGCTACATTTCAAAACCCAATTAATACAATAATTGCAAAATAGTTACAAGAACTTAGGGCACCCCAAATAGATGTTTGGTTAGTTTAGAGTGGCATACCCATTAATGTGGCATGGGGGCGCTACATAAAACAGCTTAAAAAATAAAACATAAATTTTTACACAGCACCTGAGCCTCCAGGACCAGAAATGTTACTGTTGAGTTCCTAAAATAAACATGACTACTATCCCTACAGTGATAAATAAAACAGAGCTACCAAAGCCTGCTATCCTGTAAGTGTTTGTTTTTCCACACACGTAAAAATTTCAGTCACTCTCATTAGTCCGTGAGCCAGGGCCTCAAAATATGGAAACCGTTACCGAAAAAGTGGCAAAGGCTACCATACCTTTTCTGAAAGCCTGGAATCTCAGCTTTCCAATGATGTATGATGGCCATCTGACAAGAGTAGCTGTTTTGAGTTATCACACATAATGTAAACTAAGGTTGAGAAATAAATGCATATAAATCAAGCAGTACACTGACATAGCTGAAAATCTATATTGGACATATTGGAATATTTTATTTTCTTATGTTTGGTATCATTTTAAAGGGGGGACTCTAAGCTTTCATTTAAATCCTTTTGTGAACATTTTGGATAAGTACAGCCAACCCTGGAGCTCTTCAAACTTTTAATCACACACATTTTCCTGCCATTTCCGCCTAAGTCATCTTTTGTCTTTTAATCCTGTGGCACCAGGGAGCATCAGAGAAACAAAATCCAAACACTGAAATACTGGCATGACCCTAAGGATTCAGAAAATGTATTATTTACCCATATTATCTGATTTGGAGGGGGTGATTTTCAGTCTTATATCAGACATGGCGTTTGAGAAAATAATGCATTTAAATTAAGCAGAACACTGACATAGCTGAAAATCCAAAAATGGTATAACAAATAACAAATGAGACATTGATTCCTATGTTTTAAGGTGTGGTAAACCCAATTATGACATTGCCATTACTCTAAAAGGTCAAGGTCATGACCTTTAGGCATGGTCAATGACATTTTATGACATTTTCGCACAGATTGCATCATTCAAGGCCAGGGACAATATTGACAGGCTGGAAGAGACACTGACAGGGCGTGGAACATCCCATAGGGTCAAGGGTATAGCAGTGCAGCCTCAGATGTTCGGTCCTGAACTGCCTAGACCAGCTTGTGATGTGCCCAAGAGCAAAGAACTGTCTGTCTCTTTGCCAGCTCTGCCAGTGTATGCTGTGGGAACTAGGTGTGGTCATCCAACTAGATCCTATGTTGAGGTAAAGACAGATATCTGTGATGATGCTTTGAAGAAGAACTTCTTATGGTTGCTATGCAGACTGCACTCTGCCACAAATCAAAGCGTCCCTAGCTGGACAGGTTACAACATCTTAGCATCAAACTCTGTGGATGTTATTCCCAGTGTTGTCAGCTATCTGCCAACCATCAATGCCCCTGCCACCCAGATGACAACTGTTCATGAGATTCTCCTTCAAATAAAAAAAAAAAATCATGACTTCCTTACACATCAGCAACATGTCAGTTGCCTTTGATCAGGCTCTCTACTGTAAAGTTACAGAAATTCTGTGGGCACATGGAGACAGGTTTCCCAACATTGTGCCAAGACTTGGAGTCTTTCACACCATCTGTATGTTCTTGGGTGTGATTGGGAAGCACTTCCAGGCTGCAGTCCTAAGGGCCATATGCATTGAATGGGGAGCTGTGGCTGAGGGATCTGTCAGTGGTGTTTTGGATAGCCATAAGTACAAAATCATGTATGAAGCCCTCCTGAGGCTAGTCTGGAATTAGTTTCCCCAGTGGCTCACAGAGAACCATCCTGATGCCCACGATCTCTTAGATATCCTCCCCCTAGACTTTTCTAAAGACTTAGTGTCTTTTCTGAGGGTATATCATCAACCACTGTAGAAGAATCACTTGACCGTACAGTCTTACAGAGTACAGAGTCAGAAAGGTCCATTAGTACTTCTGTGAATTCCTGCAGGTCTCAGCAAGGTCCACTGGCCAGCTTCTGGATGTCATATATTGACATGGTGGAGGTTGTACTCAACCTTGTGAGGGCATCACGTGAAGGAAACTGGGCATTACGCATGGCTAGCATTCGATCAATTATCCCCTGGACATTTGCCTATGATAAGCCGTGGGGCAGCCGTGGCCTACTGGTTAGCGCTTCGAACTTGTAACTGGAGGGTTGCCGGTTTGAACCCCGACCAGTAGGCATGGCTGAAGTGCTCTTGAGCAAGGCACCAAACCCCTCACTGCTCCCCGAGCGCCGCTGTTGTTACAGGCAGCTCACTGCGCTGGGATGAGTATGTGCTTCACCTCACTGTGTGTTCACTGTGTGCTGAATGTGTTTCACTAATTCACAGATTGGGATAAAATGCAGAGACCAAATTTCCCTTTTCCCCTCACAGGATCAAAAGAGTATATGTACTTATACTTATACTTAATCTGAATTATGCAAGGTCACTCACTGCTTACTACTCAGAGATGAGCCATATTGAACATGAGAAACCAGATCTCTACATGTTTCTCTGTGAAGGTGGCAACAAACACATTTGGCAGGGTTCCGATTGACCAGACCCTAGAGGAAACTGTCAATTGGGACACTCAGACAGCTGGAGGCACAAAAGGGTTCAGCTTGAACCCAGCAGGTGTCTCAAGATATTACCTTACTGTGGAGTACAAAAGCACTTACCTGTCTATATTGAAAAGCTCCCTGGGACTCCAACAAAGTGACTGTTCTCACAAGGACCTTGGATAAAGCAGAATTTGCAAAGACGAAGAACACATTACAAGCACTGTGGATCTGTTGGATTCTAGTTGAATAAATCCATTTGCAGGTGGTGAGTCCCTTGTTTCTCTGTCTACTAGAAGTACAGCACCAGCAGATGATGCTGAAGACCTTCTGAATTCACACACCATTGCCAAGAATGCCTACAGAACCTTCTCTGCTGAACCTTCTCTGCGTGTTGAGAGTAATCCTCCTGCAAAGCAGTTCAATGCACCACTCCCCAAGATGAAACTGAAAACGTTCTCCTCAATGCAGGGAAAGGCAAAGACATGCAATGAAGGAATAAATAAGTTATCCTCAAAGCTGATAATCGAATATTTGCCCAGATGGTACTGATTGCACAGAGTAGACAGCTCAACCTGAAGGAGGTGTTATCTCATCCCCTTTGACCACTTCTGTGGGCTCTTGCTTCACCAGATGGCAATGTGAGGAAGACTTGCAAATACTCACTTGCCAAGCAACTGCTCAAGTTCCCATGTGTTGCTGAATCATTGCCATTAAATTCCACCTGCGTAATAGATGGCATGGCACTTGTTCAGAAGCTGAACGGTGATGGCAAGACATTTGCTGATATTGCAGACTATGCCTTGTCCACTGTGCTAGCTGAAGCAAGTCACAGCACCCGTGTTGACATTGTTTTTGATGTATATAATGAGGCTTCTATCAAACACATGGAGAGAGTGGCCAGGGGTGCAGACTCAGGCACAGAAGTCAGACAGATCACTGCAGGGCAAAGGGTTCAGCAATGGAAGAGATTCCTACAAAGCAACAACAACAAAACAAATCTTGCTACCTTCTTGCTCAAAGAGTGGAGCAAAGAACAGTCTAGAACAAGACTCGGTGAAAAGGTTCTGTACACTACAACCAAAGATCAGTGTTACAAGCTGACCCAACAGGGAGTACACAAGGTAGCAGACCTGTCGTCTACTCAGGAAGAGGCTGCCACCCGTATGCTAGTCCATGCTTCAAGGACTAGTCACAAATCTGTCATCCTTGTGTCTGATGACACTGATGTCTTGGTGATAAGCCTGGCTACCAGTGACACACTGACATGTGACCTGTTCCTGAAGACAGGGACAAAGAATCGCACCAATTACATAAACATCTCACAACTCACTCGTGGTCTGGGTTCACAGTTGTGTCAGGATTTGCCTAGTTTACATGCATACACAGGCTGCGACACTGTAAGTCCATTTTCAGGTTGTGGTAAAGTGTCAGCCCTAAAACTTCTTCAGAAGAATGAAAACTTCTGTGAGACCTTTCAAAGGGTTGGGGCAGACTGGACAATGATACAGTATGCAGCCTTACAGCCTTACTTAATGTACAGCTCCAGAATCACCAACATCAATGAAATGAGGTATGCACTTTTTTGTGCAAAGAAAGGCATAGAATCCTGGCAGTTACCTCCATGCTCAGATTCTCTCAGGAAGCACTGTCTCAGAGCTAACTATCAAGGTGCTATCTGGAGAAGATGCCTTGAGAACAACCCTCAAGGTTCCTTCCCCAGTTGAGCATGGGTGGTCTAAAGTGGACCAAGATGGTGACTTGCAGCTCTCCATAGACTGGTCTCTATAGACTAGACTCATGTCTCCATTGGTCCACAAGCAGTACTTGAGTTTCGGTCCTGCTCATGCAAGAGGGACTGTGGGCTAGTCCACACGTACCAAACTGATCTTTTTTTCCTCCGTCTTCCCTGGAACCGTATCAAAAATATTTGCGTCTAAACGGATCCATCTACGCGTTACTTTATATCCCAGGCCTATAGGTGCCACTGTTTCTGTTAAAGAAATTGACCAAAGCTTGCGCGCTGTAGGCTATACAAACAGACAGAATAGGTTACAATGAAAATGGCTAGTGCAAGGAAACCAGAATTGTTTGTATGGACTATAGTGAACTGTCAACTGTAAAACTATTTCATTAATCATTTTTACGGTTTGTGAAGGGTACAGTCCCGTCCTTTATTTGGCTAATGCAGGTACAAATCTACTTTACTTTCTTTGGTCGTAGGATAGTCTGCGATTCACATTAGTTTTGGCTATCACCACAAGTTCTAGACTATTCCGTCGCCACATTTATAAAACTGCTATAATAGGCTACCTTCATTAGTAACGGTCAATACTTTTGCCTGCATCAAATTGTGCATTTGCATTTAGTGCGCATCTACCCAGGGTGTGATTTGTGTAAAAACCAGAGGGGGGGAAGATTTTGAATAAGTTTGTAAACCCCCCACCCCACCAAAAAAAAAATTAAAAAAAATGAACCAACGATTCATAGCCTAGTAATGTCATGGCTAATAATACCCTATATTGTTTTTGCCACCTTTGTAACATTTTAGTTTTAGTTTACCGTGGTGTATGACTTTAAACAGCGAGTGTGCTTGGTATGATGATCAGCTCCTCTAATGCAGGGTAGGACTACGTTTTGACAAGCATACAAATTCACCTTGTTCTTGCCCTATCTGAAATGACTTCTCTACTTTTGCTGCCTCCATCCTTTCTGTATTTGTTGTGTAAAAAAACGTTGTATATGATGGCACTGAAGTCTTAAGTTAGTGAATTGGCTAACAGTGTTAGTTGGTAACCAAATAGCCTACACATTGCGCTACACGCTGCGTAGGCTACGTGCATTCTCTCTCCTGCTGATTTGCGTTCAGTAGCCAAGTGCGTAATATTGCAGAAGTTGAAAAAATAAATGTGTTTATTGTAGCCTACAGAAAATAAATAGCCTATCATACTGTCAGTTAATTGCCTACAGTGCAGTGAAGAGTTTGGAGAGTAAAGTTATAGGGCAACTTGAAGTTTTATGAAAATAATTTACGAACCAGAACATAAAGACCATGAAGCTTCTATTTCTTGCAGCTGTTAAAACACCCGCTAGATAGTTTAAATACCCACCAACATTCGTTTTTGCAGTACAGATTATTTCTAAAAGTTATTTGTCTACTACTGGCTGATTTATCAAACGAGTGCTTTCTCGTTCGTCCTCCGCAAACTACAGGTGTTTCGGTAGAGAGCCATTGAATAAGCGATGCCAAGCAATTTCAGTAACACTTTTTGTGACATTCAGCAAATATCTCCTCATTTAATGTAAGTTCCTTCGGACAATAGGCCTACGTTCTACTCTACGTGCAGTTGTCCTCCATCTCAGTTGCATCAGTTTTCTAATTTTGAAGGTTCTAAAACATTATTATGCTTCACTGAATCCTTCTCGTTTTCTTTCATTTGTCCAGCTAACTTTTCCATTGAACCTAGCCATTTATGATGGATTACACACTCGACATTCTGAAATGTCATGCACGATCAAGGCCAAATTACGTTATCACGCAGCCACTGTGTCAGCAGCATCAGTGCTGACGGTGACGGTGCGTTTCTGATGTCAGATTATTATGTAGGCTAGCCTACTAGACTGTTCTCACGTTGCAGCGCTTTACTTATATGAAGTAGCATTAATCAATATTGAGGGGCAGAGGGGGATAAATGTTGTCCCCCCCGACGATAAAAATATTTTAGCAGAGGTAGGGATAGGAAAACCAGAGGGGGGGAAATCCTAACCATCCCCCCCTACAAATCGCACCCTGCATCTACCATAGGCTTAACATGAGTTCTAAGCGTCTTTGTATGCTCATATCTGACTTCACTAGACTATGAATGCATTTATTTATGTTGTAAGACATGTAAAATAAATGAATGACACCAGCACTATGCACAAATTAATTTAAACTTACCCTGCACTTCCCTAATAACTTCTGACTAATTCTCTCGCGTCACTGACAGTAGCTAGAATGCATCAAGAAAACACAGGGAAAACACTGTTCAGTCCACCAAGTCATGAGCTATTGGCGCTGGGCAGCACCAGTTGTGATATTTATCCTACTGACTGTAATCGTAGGTAATGTCATGTATGAAAACTAGTATTGTTAGGCAATACTATAAGTGTCAAGTCCAGGGCAGCTGTTGTGTGGTGATGACCTAATCAATACGCAAGTATGTGGTTTTGCCGTCCAAATGAACTTGCAAGGGCTACGGTTTCAGATTTTTCCACCCTGGGACCAGGTTTCAAAAAAGTGCGGTTTCGGGCAGTGCGTTTACAGGATTCGTTTGGACGATCGGCCAAGATGATGCAAAACCTGTGCGTTTAACCCAAAAAGCGTCTCCATGTGGACGGGGCCTGTGTCACTCCATCATGTCAGTGTGTTGCCAACAACTTGGCCTGCACTGACCTATGCCATGCAAGACAGTGCAAAAACCATGACTTTGCTGATGAGAATCAATACTATTCCTCTGATGAGGATTCTGACAAAGACTTTGATTAGTGTCGTGGCCTTGAATAATGCAATCTGTGTGAAAATGTCATAAAATGTCATTGACCATGCCTAAAGGTCATGACCTTGACCTTTTAGAGTAATGGCAATGTCATAATTGGGTTTACCACACCTTAAAACATGGGAATCAATGTCTCATTTGTTATTTGTTATACCATTTTTGGATTTTCAGCTATGTCAGTGTTCTGCTTAATTTAAATGCATTATTTTCTCAAACGCCATGTCTGATATAAGACTGAAAATCACCCCCTCCAAATCAGATAATATGGGTAAATAATACATTTTCTGAATCCTTAGGGTCATGCCAGTATTTCAGTGTTTGGATTTTGTTTCTCTGATGCTCCCTGGTGCCACAGGATTAAAAGACAAAAGATGACTTAGGCGGAAATGGCAGGAAAATGTGTGTGATTAAAAGTTTGAAGAGCTCCAGGGTTGGCTGTACTTATCCAAAATGTTCACATAAGGATTTAAATGAAAGCTCAGAGTCTCCCCTTTAAAATGATACCAAACATAACAAAATAAAATATTCCAATATGTCCAATATAGATTTTTAGCTATGTAAGTGTACTGCTTGATTTATACGCATTATTTTCTCAACCTTAGTTTACATTATGTGTGATAACTCAAAACAGCTACTCTTGTCAGATGGCCATCATACATCATTGGTAAGCTGAGATTCCAGGGTTTCAGAAAAGGTATGGTAGCCTTTGCCACTTTTTCGGTAACGACCAACCCCTCTGGCTCACGGACCTAAAGGTCAGCTAATCCTGGCTCCAGGAGATGTTAAATTAGGAAGATTTCCCCAGGCATCCTTCTGTGTTGAATTGGATTTAACAAGGACGTGTTTTTCCCCAACAATCAATGGACTCCATTACGGGTCAGTCTTGGTCATTGTTGTGGTAACATCCCTTGTGGGAGGCTGCAATGGCCTCAATGGATTATTTTTATGCTGTTTATTTTCAGTACCACCATATGCCCTCTGACTGGAGGGGTTGAGGCCCCAATGTTGAGACAGTGCTAAGAGACACTTTATTTACTTCTGTATCTCTTCTAAGGGGAAAGCTGCATTCACTCTCTCTGCCACTGTCATTTAAGATAGGCAGTTATGACCCTCTGGAGAAACCAATGTGATTTTCTCGATATTGTGTGGTGTGAAAAGCATTTTTTTTATTTTTTTTATTCGGCCTCTTGGTATTAAGGGCTTTTCACCTTGATTTATATATTTTGCTCTTTCCTTGTGAGTAAAATCATCTGGTGTAATACGATAGAAGTTTGCTCCAAAGTTTTGTTTTAAATGTGGGTCGTATGACATCACAGTGCTTTTTCACCCTGTATTATTCACTCTTCACCACATACAGATAGTGTGGACAACAGTAGAATAAGACTGAAGCTACACCTCCTTTATAGAATGTAATGGGACACTCAGAATCCTCAGTAGCCTATATACTCAATCTTCTATTCCCACACACACGATTGTGCTGCTGTTGTGTTGTCGCTGTTTTCCCCTTTCTTGCCTACAGCAGCTGTAAATATGTAGGAATTAATCATTCTGGCAACCGTGTAAACAGACGCTGAAATCTTTCATTATGTTAAAAAAAAAAAAAGTTTGCAGTCAGCATGTCTGTAATTAGGGAGACTGAAAAAGCTCAGTTTGTTTGCACTCACACTGAACACTTTTTCCCTCTTTGATTTAGTTTACATATATAAATAAATAAGAACATATAAATAAATATATACGTAAATAAACACAGAAGGTTTAGTATTCCAAAAAGACACTTTTCCCCTAGTGAACTATCTGTTTCGTCTTCTACCACTTTCCATTGTGAATGTGCACATGCTGAAGATGGACAAGTGGGCATAATGCTGATGAAAATGATCATTTGGTTTGGTCTGAACATTACAGAAACCAATTTAACTATTTCATTTGCAATAATTGCAAACCTTGAAGCTCATACGGTTCATATTTCAAGCAATTCAGTCTGTGTCAGACAGAAATTGTGAATTCATATTACCATGTGGAATGTTCCGTTAATGCATTTTCATAAATACAACCCACATCTCGACACCAAATTATGCTGGTTTGACAGCATGACCAGATCACTCAGTGTTGGCCAAAGACATTTTCTCATCTTATTCTCAACCGCTGCTCTTCATCGTCATGTTGGGATGGATCCAGAGACCTAAGCAAGTATGGAGACACATGTGTTTTATCTCCAATCGGGGCCCTGGTAAGGTTCCTCCTGAATTATTTTACTCAATTTGTCTTGGCAAAGTTATTTTTAAAGTTTTTTTTGCCATTGCATTTTTATGAGCAGGTAACAATCCTTTTACATCGACACAGAGAGCTTTTTATGTGGCATGAAAAAATAACACTGAATAGTATATTTAGCCTCTTTGAAAAACCCTAAGTTCCTCTTTGTGAAAAGGAAGTGTATTTTCTGTAAGACTTTCACCTCCTCTCCAAGTCCCCCTTGGGCCGCTGTGCGGCCTTCAGCTCAGAGGAGCCTCTGCGAGGCGGTGGGAAGCCAAGGGGAGCTAAGGAGATAAAGACAGCAGGAAATAGAGCAACGATCCCACCACACAGGGATTTCAGGTCATCCAGGAGGGACAGAGAGGCTCAGTCCTTCACTGCAAGAGGTCAGCGCAAGGGCAGTTACAAGCTCTCATTCTGTCTTCCTTACTCTCTCTCTCTCTCTTTCTATCTCTCTTTCTCCTTTTCTCTCTCTCACACACACTGCTGACACTACTCTGATATGAAAGACATTTGTTAGTTGTGAGATCCAGTCACGCTGTGTTTTTGCATGACTGCAGTCTTTGTTTGTTTGTTTGCTTGTTGTTTGTTGATTTGATTGCTTACTTGTTATTTTGGTATGCTCGTCCAAACAGCAGCGACAGCAACAAGACACAACGAAAGCACACCACACTACATTTCCTCATCAGTGATTCTGTCTCAGCTCATGGGCTCCGGTCTCATGTTCCGAGGTGAGATCACCTCTGCCAAAGAGATGCTCCATTACCAAACAGATGGATGCTGCTTCTCTCTCTCTCTCTCTCTCTCACACAGGAGAGACAGAGCAAGAGGGGAATAGGGAAAAGGAAATAAGAACACCAACACTTCACAGGAAATAAACACTGACAGGGGAAACACATCAACACTTCAATATTGCAGACAACCTGGGAAGCAATCTGCAGCACACATCCCTCTAATTAGACAAATTGCATGGCACCAACAAACACAGCCACCTCCAGATGACTAATGACGATCCATCATTCATCTCGCCGCTCCACCAGCAGCTCCAAAGGGAGGACACAGGTTTGCCATAGCCTGGAGTGCTCTTCTGCACGTTATTACACGATAGCCACCAAACACACACACACGACACACACACACACAGAAGCACACACACACACACACACAAACACACACACACTCAAGTACACACAATGTAATTTTATCTCCAGCTGCAGGCTCAATATTCCACAGCACCTACTAAATTATAAACAATGTTGGACAGAAGCCTGTGAGGCCGCTACTAATCCTAGCTTTATTTAGGTTTTATTGTTGCAATGTGTTCATTACAGTCACATCCCCCCGAGGACTGGGGTTAAATTATTATTTGTGCTTGTTGTAATTTGTGTTTTCCTTCCCTCGTTTTAGTCAGTGTCTTTGGTTTCTTCCTCTGTTTCTATTTAAGATTGTCCTTGCATTGGTGGAGCAATACCAAATAAAGGTTGTTTCTGCCTCCTTGTTCAGGAGCACGCTTACTGGCTTCATTTTAAAGTATTTAAATATCAAACAGTATGATTCCTTGTTCTCTATAGAGAAACATAAAAAGGCTTTAGTATTCCTCATTCCAACTTGTATGTGAAAAGCTTTGGATATAAAGGCATTGGTGCTCTTGATTCCAACGTGTAAAGGCTTGTATTGTCTAGAAATGTTTTAATAAGTATTCATAATTATATGTAAGGCTTTGGTGTTCGATTCCAACCTGTATGTGAAAATACTACAAATGTATCTATCAGATACAGCCTGCTTTATTTGTTGTGATTATGGTAGACACATGCTCTCACACATTTACTCCTTTATATTCCACAGTTTTGTTTCCTGTGTAATGTTATTTTACACTTTTCTGCAGTGCGATACTGTTTATTTCAGACAGCTGCATCTCCACTTAGACAGTAGCATATTCACTGTGAAATGTAATGTCACTATTAACAAAATTGTTCCGCAACAGATGTACCAACAGACGTCTCTTGGCTTCAGAGACCAAGACGATCCAAAGCATGACAAGTTTGAAGGGATTAATGCATTATTACACCTCGCAGTCTGACTCACAAACTTTGTTTAGTGGGTGTTTTGTCTTTGTTTTGCTGCTGCCACTGCTACTTAAAACATCATTTTGGCAGTGGGAGGTGAAGCTATTTTATAGAGTTGCCAAAGTAATTTGCTTTGGCTATAGTCTAATCCCATAATAATGTTCTCATAACAATGATTCTCAGATTTTAAGACAGGCAAAATAACTGACTAAATAATCTTACGTTAAACATTACAGCACATGACTGTGCATAAGGTTATTATAATGAAATCTTAATTCAATATTTAAGCCAGAGAATCTGTCATCATCATCTACTTTCTAACTCTTTTTTCAATTATTTTACTTCTCTCTTTTCTAAGAGAGAATAATGGTGGTGGCTGATTAGACAGCACTGGGCCAAAATAATCCACCAAGGTCCTTGTCCTTATCATGGATGATTCATATTCCAAATATATCATGTCTATCTATTTTGTCAGTAGCCTATTAGTTGATCCCTGAAAGTCATCTGAATGTAAAAATGCTTAAATGCTAATAGCTTAAATGTGATTTTATTGCTGTAAGTCGCTTTGTAAAAGTGTGTCTGCCAAATTAATAAATGTAAATGTAATGCAATGTAGTTTATAGCAGATGTTATTTGTTTTATCCCACAATAGCTTTTGTATATCCTGTATTAATGCAATTTACAAAGCAATAAAAAGATGTCATGGTTCACCTTTAAATCAGTTTACACAGAGTATAAGACTGAGAGAGTGGTATGCTTTTATGGCAAATATCAAATATATAATCCTATTGTTATGCAGTATAGAGTACTGTGGTGTGGCTTGGAAGGCTTCGTTTATTAGAAGCGGAAAACATACAGGAACGATACAGGAAAACACAGGGGTGGTCGTTGCCGTACATGTCAGACACAAGAGTATTCATTCACACCAACACATTAGGTACAACCAAAGTGTGGCTAGACATGCTATGCCAACAAGTACACATACATGGTAAACGCAATATCCAATATCACCACAATAACCAACTTTACATTCTATAGATGCTATAGCATTCACTCACACTGCATCCTGGGCACTCATGCGACCAGCAGACACATACCACCATCAACGCTGCAGCTCCTTGTTTTAAATGATAAGGATAAGACAGCCCTCAGTGATCTGATTGGGTCATTTTTCTATCCTTCCATAAATAGCCTTCCATCCTTTCATCTTTACCTGCCTTTAATGTCAGATGGTGTGGTGGCAGGGGAAAAAAACAATTGGTCGGGTTGATGATTTTAAACTTGGGGATGGAGTGGGCACACTGTAATTATGACTGATGTGGGAACACTCCGTGCCCAGGGAATCATCTGCGTACGTGCGTTGTGTGTACACGGCCCGCAGGCTGAGAAGGAGACAGATAAGAGCATTATTTCGTATTCCATTAGACGCAGTAAGGAGCCGTCACTCACTAACAATGCCAACTGAGATTTCAGCTCTCAGCCATCCTCCCCAGTATGGAGGATGATTAAGAGTCTGGACATTTTGTACTTTTCTCTCTTCCTCTGTCTCTCCATCTTCTTCTTTCTTTTCCTCCTTGTGTCTCTCCCTCTTTCTCTCTCTGTCTCTGTCTGAAGGCAACAGACGTCTTTGCCTTCGTTCCTCCTCATTCTTCTCTCTTCCAGGATGTCTGCAGTTCCCGTTTTCCTGCCCTTCACACCCAGAGTGACTTGCATGAAGGGAAGCAGCTTCCAAGCGTCCTGATTGGCTAAGGAGAAGAGCCATGTCAGGGCACTGAAGCTGGATGACGCCTCAAAGACGAGAGAGACAAGAGAGAAAGCCTTTGGACTGGCAGATAGTGTAATCTCAAGAGGCGGATATTACTCCTTATTTTCTTACACTTCCTCTGTGTTCTTTTCCTTCTTCTTCATCCTTTTCTCCTTCATCCATCTGCCCTGTTCAACTTTTCCATTGAGATGGGGTGTCGGGATAGTGGAGATGTGTGGAGTGTGTGTGTGTGTGGGGGGGGGGGGGGGGATTGTGGTGGAGGGGAGGAGACAGGAGGCGAAGAGGGTTGCCAAGTCCCCCACCAAGTCGGATCCATCATCCGCAGCTGTCACACAGAGAGCCAGGGTTACGCCCCCCTACACAGTGTCTGCATCGATTCAATCGTGTCGGTCTGGAAGCTGTCAAGCCCCCTCCACTTCTCAATGCCAGACAAAAGACCTCTGTGACACAGGATGGAAGGGGAACTGTCTGGCAACCCAATATGTCACCATTCTACACTCTTTTGTCCCACTTCTGTAATGTAATGTTGCTTTAATTGGCCTTTAGTCAAGTTAGTCAAGGCCTAAACTGGATTAAAGACAGGGTATGATTGATGGGCTATGACAGATGAGAAAGAGAGATATGATACAAAACTGTAGATCATTTTCCTGCAACTCTCTGTGGATGGGGTGTGTTTGATGATTCCTGACCTAGGGCAAGTTGGCATGAATGTAAAAAAAAAGTCAATATGAAAGTAATATTTGTAAGAATAGAAAAAATATTCACAGACTCACTGCAGATATCTGTAACCATTTTCTCTGGACTCCCTTTCTCTCTCTCTCCCTCCCTTTCTCTCTCTCCTTCACTCTGTGTGAGTGTCTGTCTGCCTGATTGCCTATCTGAGTTGCCTAGGCTAAAGATCAGCTGAACATTTTACCTAATTTGTGATGGAGGCTGCAATAAAAATGTGAGGCTTGAACTTGAAACTGAATTCCCCGTCCCTCGCCTCCATCGGCTCCGTCAGTAGTCTGCCTGTGTGCTCTGCTTCACCTTGATGCTCTGCATTCGCTTACCATTCAAAGTCTGAGCCCCTGTGTCCTTGGAGACAAGAAGCTTAGTTCTTTCTATGAAAAAAAAGAGGTCTTTGCTGAGTCCTTATTAGTTAGGCTTTCTTGGAAGGGTGAATTTTGAACAGATTCACTTGTCCACATAGATCAGCTCACATGATTCCCCGCGGCGGCATCCATTTTGCCCAGCCGGCTACGTGCTTTCCTTGCCATGCTCCAGTTTCCTGTTTCCTGTCAAAGCTGGTGTTATCTGCTGCAGTTGCTCCCAGGGTCAAACAGCCCCTTTTAAAACACATGCTCTTGGGTTATCACCAGCAGCTGCTGTGCACATTTGTGTTTAAAAAATATATCCACAAATAAGAAAGCAAAATTGAAACTGGGCAGTGAGAACACTGTTGCACCATTAGGTGAGCAATTTAGGCCACAGGCTGTGTTGTTTGTGGTAGATTTGTGTGTGCAAGGAAACAAAAACAACGACAACAACAACAACAGCAGCAGCAGCAACAAAGCCCTGGCCAATTCGGGTTTATCTGCCTTTGTTTTGCACAGAGCAGCGTTTGATGTGGGAGATAAAATGCAGTGAGCACCCGTGTGGTGGCCACCAGACCTGCCGCGTCTCCGGCCTGTTGTAAAAAGCCACGCCACAGACTTCCGCTTATGAATAATTGAAGCGCTGCAGCAGCCTCAGTCCAGTGCATATGAGGCGGCATTTTGTGTTATTTTGGCCCGGAGCTTCCACAATAACCTCACAAAAACTGTTTACGGTTATTATCGACAGAGGTGTTTATTAACTTATAGAAGCTGATGGAGGATGCAGTCTTGAAACTACTTGCTGTCAGAGAAACTACTTGCTTTCCAGAAAATATCTGCTAAAACAAAAAAGTGAAAAAAATGACACGTCTCAGACATTATCTGTGGAAAAGTACAATGACATAATTCATTTTATTAGACCAAAATTCTAATTTCATTTCTTTTTCAAAACATTCAATGCATTTACTGAATGCCATAGATGTTCAAGTATCAAGTACACTGTGTTCAGTTTTGCCTGTCAATTCCTACATCTCAGTCATAAAAAAGTTTGTTTCAAAACAATTGTACATACATTTTGTCACAAAAACATTATCAAAACTTTTCAGGATTTCTCATTTTTTTTGTGGTCTTTTCCTTTGATCTTATTCTTTTGTATGTTTTTAGTAGGTGTGTTGGTCCCTGCTCTGGGGCCTGAGGGAGGGCTGGGGGGGCTGTAATAAGGGTAAATCTCAGCTTGGAGAGGCCTGTGCTCCAAAGCCTTTAGTGGCTGCGCACACTGGCTGTATCTTTGAGCTCTTAATAGCCCAATTACCGCTGCTCTGGAGCAGATCAATGGGGATGCTGCGCGGCTCTGCTGGCCACACAATGGGAGATGGGGAAGGTGTCACAAGATGCAACGGAACCCTTTGAGCGAGGTGACAGGCGGTGCGACTTTTTGCAGAAGTCTGTCTCTCTCTCCCCCTCTCTCTCCCTCTCTCTCCCTCTCTCTGTCTCTGGCAGAGCGTGGTGCCATCCGTGACAAAAACCTGTCCGCAGAATGGCACTGGTCCGCTTTTGTTGGGCAGACTTGATGGCTCTATTAGACAGGGGACGCCCCTTTAGTCATGCCTGAGATAGCAAAGGAGAAGAGGAGAGGTGGGATGAGGACAGCAGAGGAGAAGAGGTGGGCTGGGGACAGATGGAAGGAGAATGTAAAAAAACAGAGACAAACAAAAACAGGGAGAGAGAGAGAGAGAGAGAGAGAGAGAGAGAGAGAGAGAGAGAGATGCTCTTCTTAGCAAAAAGGATTAAGGTGTCAGACAGGCCGTGGGACAGACAGCCATTCAACACCATCAGAATCCTGTACAGTGGCAGATGCAGACGGATCTAGATAGCCGCCAAGGGCAGTGTCTTGCCAGGGTCAGCATGGGGCACCCACTCAAACAAATAGAAACATTGAGGACATTTCCACTATTGGTTTCCTAGCTCATTTGCATGTCACATCAGTGTTATCAGGTCACTATGACCGTGGGTGTGGGTCAGTTAACTTTGAACTGGACACCCTGAAGCTACTTATGAAGTTAGTGAAATGAATCACTCTAAATTCTACAAAACACAATTCATTCATACTTCTGTGAACAGAGTAAAATAATTAGAGGATAATGGACGCAGCGTTCGGGTATCAGAAGTTACTTTCCTGATACCTGAACACTGTGGAGTCTATTTTCCTGCTTATCTCACTGTTGCCACACTTGTGTTGTACTTCTTTCTGCCACACATCAACTAGTTTCTCAACTTACAAGACAAACTGCCATACTGGATCTAAATGGGTGGTTGCTAAGGCCAGTCGTTAGTTCCATGTCTCTCGTTGCCAAGTTCCATCTCTCTGCTGAGCCTTAGCTTTGTGAAATCACTGTTTTACTTTCTCCAAATGCAGTGGAACTGAGCTCAGTCATATGTTACAATGTTGCTATGCTCTAAACATCTGACAGGTCGCTAATTTGTAGCTCTGTTGCAACATAACAGTTCATTTAGACTCCTCAGAGACTTTGCCGAATTGATATACAAGAATAAAGGCCAATTTATAGTCCAGGCAATATATAGTGTTTCGCTTTTAGTGGAGTCGACAAAGGAAGTAAAGACACTGCGAGTTGGTTTATATCTACCCGAACGAGGAAACGGGCATTTACATGTGTCGGTTAAAAAGCACACATCACAACGTCGCGACACAATACATCATCAGTCAACGACAATCAACTGGATATAATCCAAATGACCAGGATAAGGCTGGCTGTGAATTATGTATAGTGAGGTGCCCCTACACGCTCAACAAAAACAAATTGCTGCCAACAGCGGAGCTACAGACTTTCATAATCCAGTGCCAGCAAAAAATTGTCTAATAGAATGTCTGCTAGTTTCCATAACAACTTGGACATTAACGTTACATTTGTTGATGTATGGAACCCCAGCAGACAGAAAATGATGTCGTTTTTGCATCATATTTTGTCAAGCAACACTCGTCGCCTGGACTACAAATTGACCTTAATGCGTCCAGAAAACTGGAACTAGATCGTAGGCATGCAAATATCTGAAAAAATAATTAACTTTCTAAAGAGCACATTACAATAGGAAATGCAACCAAGCAGTGGTAAAGATAGACAGACAGGCAGGCAGAGAGACAGACAGACACACAGACATGCAAGCAGAGAGACGGACAGACATGCAGGCATCCCTTCACAGCTTCCAGAACCATGGCCAGCAGTTTTGAATTGGCATCTTTTCTCCCATTAACAAAATCCAAATGAATTAATCTCTTCCGCCCTCTCTCCCTGTCTCTGTCCAGCCATCGAATAACTCTCACAGATGAGACCAAGCGCAAACCATAAGTCCTAATGCCAAAATGGCCAACATCATAGTCATTATATACTCTATTAAGTCAATTACACAACCGCATTGTGCTGACGTCCATTATCTTCAGTTATCAAAATCGTTACCACCAGCATTTAATGGAGTTAGATGCTAGTCTGCCGCAACAGTGGCCAGCCAGGCACTGCAGTGTCTGAAGGCCATTGTGAGAGGCAGGCCTGTGGTCAGTATTGATTTACCCTAGTTCTCGGGGGAAATACTATTTCAGTCACAGCGCCAAGATGGGCTGTGCTTGGAAGGAGTTGAGGGCATAATGTGACTATGGGGCTAGCCAGAGATGACCACCATTACCATTTGATGGCTGTTTCAAAGAAGGGGCTTATAGGGACCTCTGTTACACGGTGCTCTCAGTTAGTCAGGTTTGGAGGGTGGTGTTTGCTGACTGTGTGTTCCCTGCTTCTGAGGCAAGTTCTGGAATAGTTCAGGTGACCTCCTGCTTTGGAGTGAGAGATACATACTTTAGATGATAGGGCTGTGTGAGCTAATCTGAATTGAGTTAGAGCTGTGACAGATGCTATCTGTGGCCCTTGTGATGCGTTTGATTGCATGCCAGTGTCCTGGTATTGAGACATGAGAGGGACTTCTTCAGTAAAGTGTTTAGGGTAAGGATTGACAGCATGGTGACAACAAAACATTTTTCTCTCAAAAGAGTCTACACAGAAACCCAAAGCTCCTTCAAGCTTTCTACAGAAATTGATGTTGTACACTGTGTGAGGATAAAATGGCTTAGTAAATTGGCATACTTTCTCACTCAGCACTCAGTGAACTGTTTTATCAATTCAGCCATATTCATTTGAGTGATTTTTAATTTCAGTTCAAGTACTTCCACTTTGAAAAAATGAGATAAAGGGTGACCTTGGCCATGTAAAAAAAACTGCCTAATATGAAAATTAATAAAGAGAAAATTCATTAGCACCATATAAAGGAACAGAGTCTGAATGGATGCATCTAAAAGAAGAGGGAAAACCCATGATTGAGCACTGATTGAGTTTTGTGTACAGTAAGATCAGGGATTGGTATAAGAGCTGCTCTGACTGTGGTTTCCCTCTTCCTTCTTCGCCTTGATCCTTGCAGCCTTCCAGGAAGATGAAAATCCCTCCTTTCCCCTCCTTTCTGCTATAATTAAAGGCTAGCCTTTCATGTGAGGGGCATCTCTCTCGATCAAGAGGAGGATGTGACGACACCATATGTATATAGCTCACCCGCGTCTGTGTCTGTGCCGGTGCCTGTGCCAGTGATGCATTATGGGATAAAGTTAAGCCAGTCCGATCCCCTCAGATTCGGAGGCCAATTGACATCAATGAGCTTTCCTCTTCAGAGGAGAACAGGGGAGGTAGGTATGGGCAGGGGATGGGGGTCTACAGTGAAATAATTAGCAGGAGAAGGACCCTCTGCTCTTTCAATCTGCCTTCCTGGTATTGGGCTCCTTTGAGTTTCATGATATCGGCAAGGAGCTAATTTTCTTTCATGGATTTTTTTCACCCCCCCCCCCCTTTTGTCTTTTTTTAAGAACCCCTATTCTTGTGGAATCCATTTTGCTTCATTTTTGGACCTTGTGCTAATTGGTATTACGAGTTCCCATTCCATATTTCAAATGTTCCCTGATTGCTGCTTTCACCAGGCTCTTAGTGTTTGATCTGCTGCTGTCTTTCTCATGTCCCTTTGAAAGCTGAAACATGGCTCTGATAAATGACAAGGATTTATTTGGAGTGCTAATCGCAACCTCGCCCTCTTTCTTTATGCGCTAGGACACATAAGGTTGTTGCCTTTATTAGAGTGAACCAGGCCACTAATCGCTTCATGAGGGAGTAAGAAGGTTGTCTCAGTTATGGGCTACCCAAACCTAAAATCTAAATTTGTGCAAAATTGGACTGCATGTGATTAACCCTACATATTATGGTATATTTCGGTATTCACTGGTAACAACAGCCACTATCACATCGCTATGTGATACAACATATAACAAACGACAGCCCAGAGGAATGACACTCCACAGTCATCTTCTGCACGGCATCTCTGCATGCCCATTTTACAGGGAAATTGACTGGATGTGATGACTTGATTATTAGCGCTTAATTCCATGAGAATTTGTCAGTATGCAGAAATAGTGCAGAACAGTTGTTTCGTTTTCCTGAGTCGCTGAGCAATTTTTTTTTTACATTAAACTGACTGCAACCATTTTTTTTTTAATTAGCTGAGTACACAGCTGGTTACTTACTCCAGATGTGCAATACAAATTGATTGTGTGTGAAAAGATCCTCATAAAAGGAAATATTTGCATGAGGCATGTAACTATATGCTTCAATCTAATATAATCACTTTTAATTGGACACTTCTTAGAACTAAAAATTAATTTTAATAACTTGATAAGAAAGTTTTCCCTAATTACTAGATTGGAAAGGGAAATCATGGATGTGATGCACTGTTTTCTCAAATGGACATTTCAACATACTTGAACAATTATGAGATTAATTTACATCACATTACAGAATTATATCCATTACAAGCAAGCATGAAATTAATGATTAACAAATCAACATCAAAGGTCCTGCACCCTGGATTATGATTTAACAAGCACTCAGCAAAGTACTGGAATAAGGATAAAAATTGGAACCAGGGTTTAGTGGATACAGTCCCTTCACCAATTCACCATGCTGTTTCATATAGCAGTTTAAATTCCAGTGCCTGCAGTCCAGTCTGTGTGAGCGCTCTGAATGTGATGCCCCTCGTGCCGGGCTGCTCTTTCATTAGCCATGCAGATGGAACCACGGGAGCCCTCCCCTTTGCCTGACCCCCGCAGCGCGTCAGCAGCCATTAGCACTGAAGCTGCTGCCCATCTAACGTATGGCAAAAACTGCATACACGTGTGTGTGTGTGTGTGTCGGAGTGCTCCCACATACATAACACACACACACACACGCATATACACACACATATACACACACACACACACAACCTGAAAGTTACCCAGCCCCATATCTGAACAGCATTAATCATGTGATTTAAATATGGGCTTCAATCAGAAAAGGATATGTTTGAACACATCACTGAAGGTTTTAATGGTCTTGCTATTGGAAAGGGCATGGGATACAATATATTTAGTAGCCTGCCAGAAAAGAAAATATCAATACAAAGTATATTCAGCACAGTGAAGAAGTGAAATGAGGGTATGTATGTGCAAAAGGGCTACATCCTTTTTAGAAATCAAAGCTTCCATGTCTTGCTTTGATGATGAGCAGTAGGGTAGGATAATTGTAGTCTAATGCATCCCCACGTGGAATTATTACAGAGCGCCATCTAAACACTTATAGACAGATTAGTATGATGACCTTGGCAATGGTTTCCTCCACATCACCCATATGTACAGTATCCTGTTTGGAGTACATCTCCAGCAAATGGAACGCAGGAGGGCAGGAGCACATTGACCAGGGAGAGGCTCAAGGTGTGAATTTATTAGAAGAAACAAAGACACAGTGTACAAAGGGTACAAAACAAGCAGGTGAAATTCAATCCAGCAAAAGAAAATATAACTGATAATCCACCAAACAAAACCTAAAGTCATCCAATAGCCATCCTATTTAGTCTTATTTGTTTACTGTTGAAGTGTAGCTCGGTTCCATAAGTTTGGAGAAGGGGGCAGAGAAAGGCGGTAAAGACCAGACTCCCTCTGAACAGATGGATGGACATGGTCATGTCATCGCCATGGTCACGCACAAGTCTGAAATACTGGCAATAGAAATGAGAGGTTAGGAGGCTGTCTATAACTGTCTGCAGAGAATGTACATGTCATGTTACTACCATTTGAAGTTTTTATATGATTTTGTTTATATTATATAATATGTATACAATGTAATATAGGTTTACCAACCTTTACAAATCTGCTTACTGTTACAATTTTAAAGAAGCCCTATGCAGGTCTAGTTATTCCTTCGCTGTTTCTGGGTTTTCGCCTGATTTGGGCTCGCATTTTTTACGACATAGCTCCCCCTGCAGCTTTGGTAGCAAGACTGCTACGCTAACCCCCCACTAGCTAGCGAGCTAGCCATCAAGAAACCAAGTTAAACACATACAGGGCTCACAATAAAACAGTCGAGCAAACACATTGTTCAAGAGACTATCAAACCACATTACAAAAACGAGGTTCACCCAAGGGTAGGCTACTTACAATTTCAAGTCGGGGTCCGTTTTGCAGTCTTCTTAGAATCTGACTACATTTTCGAGGCGAGAATGGATACTTCCGCTGAGTTACATCCGGATGTATTCGGACCGCGACCAGAAAGTTGCATATTCGTTTTTTCCGCGGAGAAGCACTAGGGGGAGACGAAGCACCCACCAAACGACCCAAAAAGTGTTGTAGAACCATCAGAACGACTCTCAACCTGCATAATTAAGGTAAATTTTGCTAAAATTGTTGCATAGGGCTTCTTGAACTATTGTAATGTTAAACATCCCTTTGCTTTTTTTTTTTACAAATAGATTAGATAAAACATTTTATCATTCAGCAATTAAAATATGTAGCGTAATAATACAAACAGAATGCTTCAGTTACTTACCTGGTGTAGCCTCCCGAGTCTCAACTTTATCCTCACGCTGCTGACTATAAGCTGAGGGAGGAAAAGAGGCTTAACATGGAGCAAAAAGAGCAGCGGGATCCGAAGACATTACCTGGCCATCTGAGCCAAGACTCATCCACAACAAATAATTTCTTTAATCAGGAAATAAGCCGTCGCTTTGCATACATTGGCCACCCTGATCCCAGGTGGGAGGTGGAGACGTGGAAAAGGGGCATGTCGTTATGACCCCCTAGTAATAAGGATGTGATGAATTCAGCCTGACTCCCTCTTATCCCTGACACGCACACACAAACACTCATTTGCAGATGTACAGTACACTTACGCTATCTCTCTCCCTCTCTCACACACACACACTCACACTCACACACACAGCTTGTAGCTCAGAGGTGCCTTTAAGCGTAGAAAAATTAAAGAGCTGTAATTATTGTGTCTTGTGAGGCCTGGCACCAGCGACAGCACGAGCAGTGGCAGGTGCAGCCTCTACCTCCACTGCCACCTCCACCACCACCACCACCATCGTCTCCACCACCACCTCTTATTCATCACACATACGACATCACACATACACACAGCTGGCCCCCTCTCTCAGCAGCAGTGGTGGTGGTGGCGCCGTTACAGAGCTTATATATTTACACCGAGCCCCAGCACACGAGGCAAAGATCACAAGCCATGCATCAGGCCAGCAATGTTTGGCACACCGTATCAGGGTTTTATTCCAGAGAGGAATATGTGATGACATTGGTAATGGAATTAGACTGTGGAATGATTTCTCTCTTCGTCTCCCTGGTTGTGATACTGCAGTCTTTATCATTCACTCAACACATTCTGACCCCAATCGTCCTTGTCGTTAATATGATTAAACCTTCAGCAGGAGGGTTTTGACCATTCAAATAAAAGAATGCATTTATCAACCATGAAAGATCCATGTTATACTCAACAGACCCCAATGGCGTAACTAGTGCTAAGCAGGGTATGCAATCACCAGTGGTGGACATTACTTGAGTACATTTACTCAATTACTGTACTTAAGTTGCTTTTTCATGTATCTGTACTCTACTTGAGTATTTCAATTTTGTTAAACTTTTTACTTTTACTCCAGTACATTTCCAGGCCAAATATCTTACTTTTTACTCCACTACATTTTGTGACAGCTGAAGTACAGCTGAAGTTCCTTTTGGAAAAAAGACTGTACAAAAACATGTGTAAATGTATATTTTCTATTAAGCGAGCTAGGCATCAAATAATGGTGTTGCCTAACCTATGTTATTGTCATATGCACTATTTACTGTACCTTGTTGACCCCTTTTCACAATATTGATGTTACCATAACTAGCCTCTTGACGCCATCAAGCAAATGATAGACAATCTGACACTATCAAACACAAAAGGGAACATCTTGATTTGGTCCGAAAGTGTAAAGCATTTAACAAAGAAAAATGTGGTTACTTTGAAGTATCTAAGATAAGATATCACATTAGTTTGTTTTTAGTTATTTCTACATACAACAAGTATTAGCTGATTTTGTCCTTGAATGGAGGAGAAAGGCTCAATGAATGCCTATGTCTGTGCCGAATCATTTCAACAATGCAACTGTATTAGGCATAATACATTTCAGGACTTTTACTTTTGATACTTAAGTACATTTGAAGGCAAGTACTTTTGTACTTCCACTCAAGTGGAAATGTAAAAGGAGGACTTCTACTTTTACTGGAGTAACATTTGACCATGTGTATCTCTACTTTCACTCAAGTACAGGATTTGTGTACTTCGTCCACCACTGGCAATCACTTACGGCCCGGACCAATCAGGGACCCGCAAGACGTCGTCAGAAAGGAATTTGCGGCCGTGCCCCCTTCCAAAAGTGTTTACCCGTGCCTTTTACTGTAACACGCTCCTGCTCGAATATGATATCCCTCTTTAAGAATGTCATCTGACTAAATAAATAGCATATATAAAGTAACATAAATATATTTCAATACATAATGAAAAAAATTTAGTGATCATTAAATACATTTATGAAACAAACTATAATGGAATTTGATAATTTGTTTTGAATTGGGAATGGGGATTGTGGGATGGCAGGCTAAAGTGAACATGCGTATTGCGTGCGAAAGAGTAAAAAAGTTGAATTTCAAAGTTTTACAGCCTGAGACACTTTGAACGACCAAGATGATAACTAGGCTTAGGCTACCGATTTTCCAATACAGCTGTTGTCATTCCATTCCGTGCATGATTGAAAGACCGTGTTTCACAAATGAAAATTGCATGAGCTGACGAAGATGCTGATAATAGACAGCTGCATCACGGTGAGTTTCGGAGAGGTTTGCACTGTTTTCATGCTTTTTATTACCATCCCAGAGACAGTGGCCTCTGCAGAGCATTATTTTTTCTAATTTTTTCTAAACTGATAAAGCTACCTGCGGAGCTCAATGGACAGAGTCATCTCTGGACTTGCCATACCGTCGATTTTTCGGAAATGTTGGAAAATGCAGTTTATGGTGTAAGTGAGCATATTTTCATGTATTTGGGCCTAGGCCTATGTGTGCAGTGGTAACAATGAGTTACAGTGTGTTATGGTGCCTCGTAGGCTATTCAGTGTTTTTTCATGCGTTATGGTGCGCCGTCACCTGTGTTTTTTTGCTATGGTGCGTGTACTCCTGATTTTGTCAATCATCTCATTTCTTTATATGCGTGCTGTAATATCGGCAGTGTCCTATCCTGTCCTATTTGTAGGCTTACTCGTGGACATTGCATTATCACGTGTTGTAGTAGGGGGGCCCGCCTTGATAATCCTGCATAAGGGCCCAGTGTTGGCTCGTTACACCACTGACAGACACAGACATTCTTCATTCCAGACATTCCAGACACACCAGCGTAGCAGTAACTCCAACTTGCTGTCAGGATGAATGATGAGTTGCGACACAAGGCTCATATGTAGAACTCTCATTTCTCAGTTATCATTCTAAAAAGTGTGTTGAGCTGGAGAGTTCAGCCAGACGGCTGACGCTGGCGATGGAGATGAAAGCGGAGAGTGATTCTCTGGTGGATGTATGCTGACTGGAACAGGTTGGATCCCTCCTAGCATGGAGGAACAAATGACTGGATAAACAGACGAGGCTCGTCAGACTTAATTTGGGAACGCCGCTCGCTCTCTGCGATGATTATAATCATCAGAGACGCGCATGCATGGGGGACAGAGGCACCATGGATGGCAGACTGGCGAGTGTTGCATAATGCTTTAATAATAATAATAATAATAATAATAAGCTTTATTTGTATAGCACCTTTCATACACAGAATGCAGCTCAAAGTGCTTTACATTTGAAGCATGTAACACAATAATAGTCAGTCAGTCATTATCAATCACTTTTCTTCATTGCTGGGGCCGTTTATGATTCACTCAGCAACATATCAAAAATATAGAAAATAACATGTCATAAGACTGGCAGCCTTAACCCTTTACCCCCCACAAGCACGCCATATGGCAACTGTGGCAAGGAAAAACTCCCATATTCCAGGAAGAAACCTTGAGCAGAACCTGACTTAATAGGGGGAGCCCATCTGCTTCTGGCTGGCTGCGCCCTCCAATAGCAGCAGATGTAGAATAATCTGAAAAAGTAGTCTACAGGATAAGATGAGTTAACTAAAAGCTTTCCTGGACAGGTATGTTTTCAGATCTTTTTAAAAAATATTTACTGAACTTGATGCTTGATGTACAGAGGCAGGGTGTTCCATAGTTTGGGGGCATAATGGATAAAAGCAGCTTCTCCACTTTGTTTGTGGAGCACTTTGGGTACTATTAAAAGATTAGAATTGGATGATCTAAGTTTCCTTTGTGGTTGATAAGATATTAAAAGCTCAGAGATATATGAAGGTGCTATGCCATTCAGAGCTTTGTAAGTAATTAACATAACCTTAAAATCAATTCCATAGGAAATAGGGAGCCAGTGCAGTTCAGCCAACACAGGGGTGATGTGTTCTCTCTTCTTGGTCTTAGTTAAAAGTCTAGCCGCAGAGTTCTGTATGAGTGCCAATTTCTTTAGATGTTTTTTGGGCCAGTGAAAAGTGCATTGCAGTAGTCTAACCTGCTAGTGATAAAGGCGTGAATTAGTTTTTCTGCATCTTGTTGAATTAAAAAGGGCCGCACTTTGGCAATGTTTTTCAGGTGGAAATAGGCTGCCTGAGCAACTTTACTGATATGGGGCTTAAAACTTAACTCTGCATCTAAGATGACACCGAAGCTTGTTACTTTTGGTTTGACCTGGTGCGCCAAGTTCCCCAGATTACTAAGAACAATATCTCGCTTTAGTTTTGGTCTAACCAAAAGTACCTCTGTTTTGTCATCATTTAGTTTCAAAAAATGTTTGCTCATCCACTGATTAATGGAGGTTAGGCATGCAGTGAGGGAGCAAAGGCCATCTGGGTTAGTTGGCTCCACAGAAATATACAATTGGGTATCATCTGTGTAGCTGTTGAAGTTTACATTATGCTGACTTATGACGTTTCCCAACGGAAGCATATATAGGGAAAATAGTAGGGGACCAAGGCAGCCCCCCTGGGCCACACCAAAAGGCAAGTCATGTTTTTCAGATACATGATCTCCTAGACTGATATAAAAATCTCGGCCAGTAATGTAGGTTTGAAACCAGTTTAGAGCATTATCAGAGAGACCCACCCACTTCGCAAGGCGGTGAATTAGGATGCTATGATCAATGGTGTCAAATGCCGCACTCAAATCCAGAAAAATAAGGATTGAGACTTTGTTTGAGTCAGTAGCCAGTAGTAGACTATTTTTACTAGAGCCGTTTCTGTGCTGTGATTTGATCTAAAACCTGATTGGAATTTTTCAAGGATACTGTTTTCATTGAGGAAGGTATTTAACTGATTACAAACGACTTTTTCAAGTACTTTGCTCAGGAACGGTAGATTTGATATAGGCCTAGTTGCTCAAATTGGTATGGTCAAGATTTGACTTTTTAAGTAAAGGTTTCACAACAGCGGTTTTAAAAGCAGTTGGAAATATGTTATTCTTTGCATCTTAGAGAGGATGCCTGACTGAGTGTATCAAAAAGTGTTTGATGCAATAGCCTATCGATGGTAGAGAACAACACCCTAGAGTTTCCACTGTTTTCAGCAATTACCTTAGAAGTGGTTCCTTCTCTCATTCCGAATAGCTCTATTATAATTTGCTATTTTTTCTTTTAGAATGGCACGGTGAACCTGTAACTTAGTTTTTCTCCATGTTCTCTCAGCTTTTTTACATGATCTTTTTAGATCATGGATATTTTCGTTCATCCAAGGTGTCAGTTTGCTACAGGGACTTTTTGTAGTCTTTAAGGGTGCCACTCTGTCAAGCAGAGCGCCTAATTCACGATTGAGAGCCTCTACCATTTGATCAATGGGATGATGTAAAATATCTAAATTTATGGAGTCTATAAGAGCTATGAACTGATGTTCTACTCTAATGTCCAAGAGTAGCGATTTGATTGCAATTTCGGGATGAATTTTTTGAGTATGTAGTACTATATTAAAGGATACACAATAATGATCAGACATATTTATATCATTTACTGATAGGTCTGTGACTTCTATCCCTCTAGAAATGACTAGATCGAGGGTGTTGCCAAGGTTGTGGCTGGGTCCTGTAACATGCTGCTTTAGCTCTAAACTGTCCAACACATTAAAGAACTTACTGGCTTTAGCATCAGTTGTCTTATTGACATGAATATTAAAGTCGCCATTTACAATTATTAATTATAGCTAGTGATGATGAGCGACATAAGTTCAGAAAACTGGTTGAGAAAGCCAGTCCATAGTTTAGGAGGGCGGTATAAGGTTAATAGAAGTACAGCTGGGTCAGCCTTCAGAGTGAGGGCAATATACTCAAAGGAAGCGAATTCGCCAAAATTGACTCTAATGCAGCTATATTTGTTTGAGAGAATGGAGGCAATTACACCACCTCGTTTGCCTTGTCTAATTGAGTGAAAGAAATTATAATTTGGGGGACAAGTTTCAACAAGAACAGCTTCGCTGTCTGAAGTCAGCCAGGTTTCAACAAGAAACAGAAAATCCATTTTTTTCTTCACTAATAAAATCATTGATTGCAAAGGTTTTGGTAGTAAGTGCACCTATATTTAGTAAACCTATGTTAGCTGAAAATGCCTCTGGCTTTTGAGGAATATGCTGAGGTATGGAAATGTTAGGTTTCTAGTTTTAAATTTGTCTTTTCTTTTTACTATACGTTGGGTAGAAATCAACGTTGGAATAGAACTATAAGCATAAGTCATGCTATTGCATGAAGCAGCTTGATCTATGGTAGTAGTATTGTATGTTACCCTGCAGAAAACATTCTCAGACCCATCCACATGTATAATGCCATTCGAATCAATACCTGGGGGGCGTGAATCTGTAATATTTTCTACAGAATGTCAATGCCTCAGTGTGGACGCTATGTTGTCAGAGAGTAGCCTGGCTCCATGTTGGTTTGGGTGGAGACCATCACGCTTCAGCATACTGGGCCTCTCCCAGAACAAGCCCCAGTTGTTGACATAGGGGATGCTTAGGGAAGCGCAGTAGCATTTGAGCCAGGTGTGGAGATCGAACAGTCTGGACCATCTCCTAGCACCTTTTCTTTGCTTTACCACTGGAACTTGTGAGGGAGAGACTGTTAACCTTTAAACTGAGTTCCACGCCGCAAGTTCGATAGGCAAAGTAATTGGAGCTCTTGAGATGTCTCTGAGCCAGCCTTTTGTGATAATTTCCCCTCTTTTCTCTCGTGCTGTGTCGACAGTAATAGATCTCCTCTTTAATCAAACCATACATCCGCTAATAATACCATGGCAGCCTCATTTACCTCCAGCTCCTCCACTCGAAGTCCAGAGAGACACATTTCTTGACCTTGTCCATGCTGGCTGTATTCAAAACCATTTGGTCATCTCGGTGATGTGATCAAGTGGGTCTTTCACAGCTATAGGTTATTCTGATTTGAATTACCATCTACTGTAAGAGCTACGGCTTTTACAACCTTTCACACTCTGGGAAGGGATCAGTCAGACCAAATAGCTGAAGGCCAAAAGATATCGTAATTTCAAACAGCAGTCCTGAATTTAGCTTCTGTGATGGACATAATCAAACTTCGACATCGGAAAATAACTGCTTAACTAAAGTCTTATTGATTGAGCAGTTTTATGCTGTAGGTATGAATGAGGCTGCCCTGCCCTGCTCTGTGTGTTACCTCCACCTCTGTCATAATGTTCCCTCCAGGCTGATTTCTCACCCCCCAGACTCACTGCTAAGGATAACAGGAGCTTTATTGCTATTCTGCCATTCAAACAGGGAAAGGGGAGAGAGCACCAAGGCAAAAAAATTGGGATGATGTATTGATGTTTGTTCTTTACATGTAAGGTGGGACTGTATATTTGTAGTATTGCATGCAATGGTTCTCTACTCTGGCCCAGAGGAGGGTGCACCTCCATTCTGTGGAGTATTCTATGTTTGACCATCAGCTACTGTGTCACAGCAATGTCAGTAATCAGTGTGAATCCACAGGCTCAACTGAACAAATGGAACAAGCCATATAACAGTGTCATATCACAATGCTAAGACTCCGTTCCATGTCTCCACCAGAAACAAGCTTTGCAGGACAGGTACTTTGTCCTCTTCCTACTCTGCCATGACCTCCTCCGCCAGCAGCCTCTCCTCTGAGAGGAACTGCACACACAGCTGAGAAAATGAGTTCAGCATCGCCTGGAATCCCACATCTTTGTATTGAGCAGTTTGTTCAATAACTCCTGAGTGCACTAGTGGTTTAGGGCTGGGACCCTCTGATGAGGTGTGCAATACATTATGGGTGTTTAACTGCTCTGGAATAACTGTTCTGCTCATGTCTTAAAATAAAATAAAAAAAATAATTAAAAACAAATCCGATTTACCATACTTCATTAATGTGCCTTTGTACATCTTTGTATCAGACAAAATTACAATGTAGTTTGGTATGGAATTCTGTTACGATGAGTAGCTGGATTGACTGTAAACCTAAATACATTCAGGTTGGGGTTAGGACTAAGGGTAGGGTGAGAGTTCAAAGGGTTCAAGCAAAGATCCTTTAGAACAACCGTCTCTGGTTCAAGTATCGCAGTGATATTCACATTGTCCAAAATGTGTCCTGCTCCTATGCTTAGTGGATTGCAGAGGTGGAAATCTACCTACATCTACCAGCCACTGGCAGTTAGGTTAGGTAAAATTACCAGCCACTGAGTATTAAATTATTACTTTGTGTCTGAAATCTACTTTTCATATTTTATAATATTCTATTTCATTTGGCTGGTAGCTGGTGTTAATTTCCATCCCTGGTTGAGTGTAACCGTGTGTAGAACTGTGTTGTCTGTCTGTGGGTGTGTGCTTTTGGCTTCTCCAACAGGAAGAGAACACCTGTAGAGAATATTTATTTTGGAAACCATGTCACCTGGTTTTGTTCGCATTGCTGGCACAGAATGATAAATAGGTCTCATTCTTTTGTCTCCAACAGGAAAAGATCCAGCCAGCATTTGACACCACAAGGAGAGCAAGTGAAGGCTACCACAGGGAAGGGACCCAAATCTTTTGCATTCTCCTCTGGCGTGTGATGAGCATAATGTGGGATTTTCCACGTCATACCTCATTATGCTTCCTCCCCCCCAGCTGCACTAAGGAGGTGTCAATCACATACATAAAGCCTGGTGAAGGTGAGATGCAGGTGGGTTTAGCTGAACACCGGTTCCACAGCGATACATGGCCCGCTTTCTCACTCGCTCACAATGGGGAACAAATCCGTGAAGTGATCGTGGAGGAATGCTGCATCTCCTTTCACAGTGAAAAAAGCACAGCAGGAAGAGATTCCCAGAGAGTGGTGCACTGATGTGCACACACTCACATGAACTCACTTACACAGCTAGACACACAGACCCATTCATACATGCACACACACTCATACACATACACACACTCACACACACCCACCCACACACACACACACACACACACACAGGTACATACCCATACACACAGAGAGATTGAGAACATACATACTGTATGTGTTTCTGTATGTGTTTCTGTATGCATCTTTTCCTATATTGAACACTGAAAGGAAAACTTCACAAAGCATGAGAACATCACCATTCTCCCTTTCTGTCTCTGATTGGATCAAATGCTTGTTGCCTGGTAACCACAATCCCTTCAGAAAGGCTTTCATTCTGGCCTGAAATATCAAAAAGACTCACTTGCCAAGGTCTGACAAACACACAAACTATTGACAAAAGGGAAGATTGAATAAAGCTTCCGCGAAACATGCACAGAGGTAAATTACTGGAAAGTAAGGAGGCAACGCAGCTGTTTCTCTCCAAGATTTACTGTTACTTTCATACAGCAAAACATGATGGAGAAGGAACTTTTTGGACAGAAATAACAACAAAAAAGCAAAATGGCCGAGAGCGAACAAATGACACTACTTCTGCTTTTTTGTAGATAATTATTACTAGTATATTTTGAAAAGAGCTCATGGTGTGCAGGAAGGAGCTGGCTCTGCGTTGCATTGACGAGGCAGAAAATTGGCTAGCTTTTTTTCCCAACAGAGGGAAAAGGAAATGATGAATCTAATTATCACCTCTACCCAAACAAAAGAAAAGACATATTGGGAAAACAGTCAACATTACTGTGCACCGGAGTGCAAAACAAAGAACAAAAGCAAGAGCAAGATAGGACAGAGTGGTGAGGAATGTATAAAGACGCAGTTCAGTAATAACAGTAATAACTTCGTGCATTTACCAACACAGTGAAATGACTAATTTAGGAACAATGACTACCTCTTTGTAGCATGGTGGATGAGAGATGCTCTTCATTAATTCATTTGCTGCTTCCATGCAGTAGTTAAAGGGACACCAGGCAACGTTTTCGTGTTAATTACTCATCTTCGTAAGTCGGTATATGGTTAAATGACTCATTACAGGGCGAACTCTCTCGCCGCCCCGACTGCCTGTAGGAAGAATATCCCGCTTGCCAGTTCAGTGTATCGTACCCGCCGACCGAAGCAGGATCAGTTTACATCCTGCATCCACAGCACAGAGGCAGGCTAACGAAACGCTAGCGATTGTTGCAAACGTGTGTATAATGGCAGAGCCGGCGAAGAAGCAGCGAAAAACCTTGACGGAAGATGCAAAGAAAAGGAAAAGAGCTTTAGACCGAGCGAGGGGGAGTTTCGTAGAGAAAAAGCATCAGGCTTGCCTGGTGTCCCTTTAAGACCAGTCTTTCATATGGTTGCTGAACAGTTCAGAGAGATGCCTGTAAGATCTATGAAACAAGGGCCTCTTTACAAATGGGAAGCAAACTGTGTTTTGTTTATTCTATCTTCAGTGTCTTATTATACATCAACCTGCCAGTAGCCTACAAGAGAAATCAAATATTACGATTGAAAGGAGTTTATTGCATTCAGACCTGCTTGTGCACACTAAATCCAGTGGTTCGTAAAGTTTTAAATATACGCACAAATTATGTTGCTGTTACAAACTGGTGCTTAATAGCAAATAGTGATAGACACACACAGACTGATACTTGTCAGGGTTTCACTGAGTTGCTCCCTTGTGTGCCTGATACATTATGAAGCTCCGAAGGCTAATTCACTGAATGTACTTAATTCTGTGAATTAGGAAGTGGAAGTTGGTCGGATGATTTGCAGTAGTATGTGTTTGCTGGGATAAGTGGAAGCCTTTCTATTCAGGCTTTTAGTGGAAAGCTGTTGTGTTGAGAGGGTGTTCTAGATTTACAGACTGTTGTGTTAAGCAGGTGTTCTAGATTTACAGTTAACGTGTGTTGAGCAGGTGTTCTAGATTTACAGAACGTGTTGTGTCGAGCAAGTGTTACAGGTGTTCAGACCGTATTGTCAGGCAGGCGTTGTAGGTGTCCAGACAGTGTTGTGTTGAACAGGTTCCTTTACACATACCCTGCTGTCTGAAGATCTGCAATAATCAATGAGTGAGATTTTGTCTGCTTCACTCTCGGCAGACCTCTCAAGTCTCACGCATTGAGCGTGAGACACACGCATTTCAATGACTTCACACGATCACACGCCACACATGGCATTTCTCACTCCGAAACAGAACAGAACAGCACAGAAATTTCTAAGGGCTATATTTTACAAACGTGTCACAACGTTGCTGTCTGTGCGCTCATTTAGCTCAGAGCGCTGCTG
Organism: Alosa sapidissima; assembly: GCF_018492685.1. NCBI lineage: Eukaryota > Metazoa > Chordata > Actinopteri > Clupeiformes > Clupeidae > Alosa > Alosa sapidissima. The sequence continues at coordinate 21,431,963 of NC_055970.1, read as the reverse complement.
TTCAGTTACTAACCAATGGGCCAATCAGAAAATACGATTTCTCAACCAATCAGGAAATAGTTTTATTTTGATGTGGGTCCGCAACGTGGAGACTGCTGGTCCTCGGAGTCGTGGAGTGAAATTAGGCCCGGTGCTTCGTCTGATAATTTGCTGCGCAGTTGATCAAGATACCGCGGACCGACAAAAAAGAAAACAAACGTTTCTGCTATCGATGTCATTAAACATGGAGCCATATAATAAAGTGGTGGTATGAGCGTTCATTCAATGCAGGCGTCTGCGCGAGAGAAACTGAAACGAATCGATAATGTTGGTATCAAAGCTCAGCTTCAACCTGTTGAATGCTATTTAATTGTTTAACGACACTTAATAGAACTATGTTGATTTTTGGAACTTCCATAGAAACAGAGCAGCGACTGTATAATACACTGTATAGCACTGAGTATTGTATAGTCAAATTTTAATTGACGTGGCCAAAAGCTATTGTAGCCTTCTTTCAGATCAGTGATTTACGCCTATCTGCTCGCCAAAAAAGCTGGTATTGTGTTTCCTGAATCCTTACATTCAGACATTCAAATTAAACTTCATTAAAAAAACATGTATTTTTTTTCTCCTTTTCCTACCAATATATGATGGTTGCATGAGGGAAACATCCCAAAACAATAGCACCCATATAATTGTTGCTGTTTTGAGAAGTATTTCTTTTCTTATGCAAGCATCATGCAACCATGCAAAAGCAATGAAACTAATTATATCTTACATTAGTAAAGCAGTCCTCTGATGTGCATGTCACAAAACATTTAATTGAAAGTGCATGTATAACTATATAGGCATAATAATGATTGTGATAATGATAATGACAATTTGATTTGGAGGGAGTGGGGTTGGGTACGTGCAGATGAGCTCTATGACCCCAAAGTCTGCCATGACTGGGCTTCAGGTCAAAGAAGTTTGAGAAAGGCTGGTCTACATAACCTGCATCAGATTGAGGTTTGCAGTGATGCGCCTGAAGGCGCGGGTTGAGGACCCAGTTACGTCACAATATGCACATTTGTTTAAATTCATACCTACGTAATCACCCTGACCAAAACTGTACTTTTTTTTTTTACTTTGAATCTTGAAAAAAAAAAATATTGACCTACCTACCGACCCATTTTTTTTTTTTTTTTTTTTTGGCTGTTACTGCAAACAAGAATATTTTTAAGGATGGCCTCATGACTGTGAAAATGGCTGACATTGAACCACAGTGCTTTAAATGGGAGCCCCTAGTATCAGTCATCAAGGCATCAAAATCTGCCACAAACACTTACAACACACATCATCATTCATAAACACACACACACACACACACACATGGACAGAACCACCACTGTTCAAGAGACCATTTTGGGGCTAAATGTGCTTTTTCTCATTTGGTTGTTTTCTGTTTGTTTAGAGCAGAATGAGCCACTGCTGTTCAAAGGGCCCATTTGGGTTAAATTATTATTATAATTTATGTTATTATTATTGATTATTATTTACTATAGGGTTCTAGAATAAATAAAATAGTGTTTGAAATAATGGAATTTGTGCTCTCTCATGAAGCTGGGTCGATGGGACATGGGTAGGGTGGGTCTGATCTTACAGTCATTCTTTGACAGGGAGTCTTCAGAAGTCAAGTCTGAACTGAATGAGTTTTCCAAAACAGGTCCTCTTTGTTAGACAGCAACATTTTTCAAAGAAACCCCAAAAGTCAACAACTCCATGATCAGTGGACAGAACCTTTCCTTTCACTCATGCTACTGTTACCATATGAGGAAAGCTTTCTTGCAATTAGAATGGGCATCTGCCAACCACTCTCAGCCAAGAAAGAAAGAGGAGAAAAAATCAATCGACTTCCGTCAAAAAGTATGAAGTGATTAAAGTGAACAGAGAGAGCTGCACGATTGATCAAAAGCAGCAGGGTTGACGCTCTTGTTAATATTGTGGGTTTTTGCCTCCTCCCTCAGCCTGCGCTCTCTCTGTCTGAGCAGAAAATGATTTCCCAATAGGTTTTTTTCTCTCTCTCTCCCTCTCTCTCTCTCTCTCTCCCTTTGTGTTTCTTGAGGAGAGAGGCTGTGGAATACGCCTCTAGTCATGTGAGGCTCGATTCTGGTGAAATTGGAAAAAGCGGCAAAGTCTACATAATTTGTTTTCCGTTAAGGCTTGTGTTTGTGCACATTAGATGATGACGACACAGTGAGAGAGAGAGAAAGGGGGAAAGAGAGAGAAAGGCAGAGAGAAGGAGAGAGATAGATAGAGATGTGAGAAGAGATGGGGAGAGTAGAATGAGTTATTGTTGTTTAGCAGCTCATTAAAGAATCCTTGCGGCAGAGTGATTGCAATTTCAAAAAGGTTTTTTTTTTTCTTCCTCAAATTGTGTGGGGCACATGGCAAAGTAGGCCACAAACGCCTGTTGGAAGCCATTGTTATTTTTGCCTCTTAATTTGGCTGACAGCTTTATGTGGGACATCTTATAGCAAAGGCCATTGCACACTCTGAAACATACCACACTATTAGGTATGCCAAAGCTGCTGAGTCACATCACAGGAGCCAATCAGACGCTGGGAATGAAATCAGCAGTCTTTTCTGTTTCTCCTCTGATCGTCAGTGGCGCCAGTCTGAAAGCAAATAGCAAAGCACGGCCCAAATCCCAGGAAACGGACCCGGTGGGACGAATAAGTGTGCGTGACCCCATCAGTCTTGTAATGGGCACGCTTCACTGCTTATTTCAGAGGTGTATGGCGCACATTGCAGTTGACGTTCTGGGGTTTTGCCATTTCCCAATTACCATGTCAGTGTTCTACGAAGACTCGAAAGGTACATCTCAGCAACGCTGTTTATTTTTTCTTCAAACCATTCCTTAAGAGTTCCCTTAGAGAAATCTTTGAGTGTATACCTTAAGAGGCTGAATCTATGTTTCTGAAGTGGATTATTGTCATGCCCATAGGTTTGTGTGTGAGCGGAGTATAAGGAGCTCTATATATAAATAGTTTGGAGTGCAAAGATTCTTGTTGGAGAGAAAATGATCACAAAATACTAAACAAGTCGAAACAATTCTCAAATAAGGATGGTCATGAATTTGGATTCATAAGGAATTAAAATACAAATAATGGCTAAATATTTGTATCCCACTTTTTTAAATATAATGCACAAAATACAAAGCAGCATATATTGCATATTGACTTTCACTGCAGTCAGTGCTTGTCAAGACACAAGCATGATATATTTCTAGCCCCTAATAAAGTTGTTTTGGTGTGAAAATCGTGTTATGGTATAGCAAAGTGGGGTCCAGACCAGCCACATGAAAGTGTCCATAGAATGTATACCTGGTCCAAATCCATATTAAAGGAAGTGCTGGAAAACTCCTTGAGATATAAAAGTATACATTAAGACGTATATCTCATATATCACGCCTCGACCAGCAGCAGGCGCTCCCTTTTGATCCTGTCACAGGTGGCACTCAGGTGACTGGCGCTCCACTCCTGGGCTCCGTGATCAAACGACCGGGAGGGCGCGCCGGGCCACGATCACCCACCATTTGCATATGTGATGCTGTACAGTCGAACAGACACACACACACACGCGGACACGTGCACACATGCACATGCACACACACACACACACACTCAAATACACACTCAAATTAGTACAAATTTAATTAATTCACTTATTGTAAGAGCCACCTCAACAAAGATATCACACATATATTTACAAAATAAATCGTACACACACACACACACACACACAAACCAGAGGCTGTGCGGAATCTTCACTGCTTGAAGTTTCCAAGCGCATGGGAACAGATAAATGAAGTTGTTTACAGCATGTTGCTGCAGACAGAAGACACGACAGGACAGGAACGTGGGGACCACCAATCTTGCTCCTAATCTCTGTCATAATTCCTACCACGCTCAGCACTGTGTTTTCAATGGGGCTGGCAGGGCAGCACAATGGATGGCTTTTTCCCTTCATGCTGATGAAAAGCCCGAGGTGTCAGCACGAAAGTGGACGTGAGGCATGATATTATGGGTGGGCCGTCAGTGGGTTTGTAATCCATCGCCCATTTTTGCTCTTCTTTTGGTTGAATGCATATTTATTTTTCAATAAAAAAATCAATAAGCCATTACGGCTAGACTTGTGCAATGATATTACAATTTAGAAACTGGGTATTCTCACACACACACACACACACACACACACACACACTTACACAGACAGCAGACACACTGACATCCAACAGCCTCGATACAAATCAGTAATACAAATTATAACTCGTTTTTTTCAATGCGTCTCATTTCTTATCTTCCTGCCCCCCTGTTGCTGGGTGATCATTTGTTCAGAGTGATTTAGTGTCAGATTTGTCTCGGGGAGGAGGTTACAGGTGACAGGCAAATATCACAGCGGCAACTCAGAAGCCCCCTGTGCAAACCCATCACGGGGTGATTTGGGGATGTGCAAGTGAAGAATAGTGACCTCAAGGTCCTTCCAGCAGTGGCCTGTCTCTGAGCCGTGTGGTGTGCGTCAGTGCTGTGATTGGACAGATTTCACCAGGGATTTACTGATATGAGAGATCTTCCTCGGAGGAGAGAAAAAAGCAAATCATGAACACGATGGTGTGTCAGAAACTGTGGAAACCACGGGTCATCCATCACTATGTTGTTTCGGGATGGAAGGGTGGGCTCATTGGATGGCCATTTTATTCACAATTAGGGAAAGTGGGTAAGGGAAAGTGAAGGAGCTTCCCATATACTCCCCTGTAGGTGTCCGCTCTGCAGGAGCCTGCGGCTGGAGCAGCTGATAGCTGGGGTGGGCTATGGGAGTAGAGACGTGTCGGCTCAATGGAGCCGCCCCATCTCTCCATCAATCTCCTGTGAGGAGAGGGGCTGCCTCGGACCACTCATGCGGGATAACGGATGGGCCCTGCGGTTATGGGGTAGAACTACAGGAGTGTGTCAAAGTGCGGAGCGCATGGGTTATCGCCCTGGCCACACCAGGTTCGTATCAGCACAGACCTACATGGAGGGCCTCAGGCGGAGAGCAACACAACTGCTGCTGCCGCATCATGGGCACAGTCAACATTTTGGTTTAGTTTTGTTTTAGGGTTTATTTTTTATTATTCTTTATTATGTTTTTATCACAATAGTGTGTCTATTTATGTCTCTTCTGTGATGTCCTCTTTATCTCTGCTTCTGATTTTTTTATTCACAGTTATTGTTGTTTACATCATTCCCCCATGAAACATTTGCATTTCCTTGTGAAAATATCCGCAACTGCGGAGGCTTTATCCAAACACAACAGCAAACAGCATGCATTAACTGTCAGGAGACTTGTATTTGTATTGGTCTCGCCAACAAACACACAGTCTTATACAACCATAGTGCCTGGTTTAGAAGCTTGCAAGAAAATGCTAACACTTGGCAAGGTGTAAATATATACCATGGCACAAGCTTAGGGTGAATGATTGCACTTGGTGAACATAATACCATGACACAAGCTTAGGGTGAATGGGTGCACTTTGTAAACGTATACTATGACAAGCTTAGGGTGAATGTTTTTGTTTTTCTCACTTTTCTTTTTATTTATAAAAGGCAGACAGTGTTTGCTGTTCAGTGGTCAATAGTACAGAGAAGCATACTTTTACCACCATGGTACTATAAGCCAATCAATTAATCCATCAATCAATCAATCAATTACAGTAATAGCATTAATAAATAACATTAATGATATATACAAATGAAAAAATAAATAAAATGAACACACTCCCAGCAGAACTGTTCCGCAAATCCACCTTGATAATTTCCTCTTTCACCCCTATGAGTGAGGCTTGGGCAGGAGGCTCTATTGTGATCATGCAAACGCTCCCATGTCTCCTCAGCTCGTCCTGCAGCCAGAGGACATTGAGAGGTGATCTTCTTCCACTTTGTGCTGACCCCTGCAGGTCAGGCCTATAATTACGCCTCCTCCTCCACACTGGCCAATCATTCCCTATTGTCTGATGTTCCCTTGGGAGCTGAACGCAACTGCTCAAAACCCATCGAGGCTGACACCAGCTTCCATGCACACACACATACACACACACACACACTCACACACGCACACACACTCTCACACACACATGACACACGCACACACACACACACTCACACGCACACACATACTCACATAGAGAAAGCTTTATTTTTTCCTCACAAGAGACATTAAAATGCTTACTGGCTCTCATCAGAAATGAGTTATAGTCCAAAGTAAAGAACCAATTTTGCCTTGTTTGATTTTATTCACATCCAACTGAAGCAGAGATGCCCAGTGAAGGAGGTTGATGAGTTAAAGCCTAGGCAAGAGACCAATTACACCAAAACCTTTTAAGGTAATGTGTTGCTTTCATTACTGAGATAGAGGCTTGGCCTGTATCAATGGAAGGCACCCTCGAGAGGTTTTGATAGGAATTTTCAGCCTGTTCTTCCAGATAACACAACACACCCACACCTGTATTCCTCAGCATAATTTACACACACACCAAGCCAATCACTGTAATTACGTTGTTAACTGAATAGCAAAAGGTCAAAAAGTGATGACTTTTGTGTCACTGCACATTTCTCCCGTTTTTTTTCCCCTCGGTGTCAAGAGACAGAAATTGACTCACATGATAATGCCATTGATTTTCTGCAGGGGTTCTCGACTGGCAGATGACTGGATGCAACGAGGAGGACAGGGACCAAAGTGGTCTGTGAGAGGCCCTGTCCCCTGGGAGACAGACCTTTATAAAGAGGCCATTATGACCCTCCTCTCAAAACAATTAAAGGGGTGGTTCAGGATTTTGGACATAGGACCTCATTTCCAAGTAAGCAAGTGTGATATTTATCAGTGGAGACCGTTTTCAACACGTTTCATCCAGTCCTTCTAATTGCAGAGTTCGCAGGTGCTAGGCTAGCGCAAGTCAACGGTATGTGCTAGCCTGCCACTAAAGACAGTCTTACCCACTCCAAAGTACACCCGAGGCAAATAAATTATAACGCCAGACTATCGATGTAAATGTCTGTATTGACAGTGTTATTTCTAACGTTATTCTATCCTTGCATTTCAACGATCGCATTACATTTTGAGGGACTAGTTTCTTAGCAGCGGCGGAATTATACTTGTTCCGGTTAGTAGTACTGCGCCGAAAAGTAAACAGTAAAGCGCACTCCAATGGGGATACCTAGTAGTAGCCTTGGTAATATCAGTCCGCCGCTGAGTTGCAAAATGACTACTAACAACTTTAGGGACCAAAGTATAACTATTGCAACGCGATGCAAGGGTAGTTGTATTTCTTACACTATTCTATCAACATAGACATTTACATCGATTGTCTGGAATTTGCCTCAGGTGTACTTTGGAGTGGGTAAGACTGTCTTTAGTGGCAGGCTAGCACATACCGTTGACTTGCGCTAGCCTAGCACCTGCGAACTCTGCAATTAGAAGGACTGGATGAAACGTGCTGAAAACGGTCTCCACTGATAAATATCACACTTGCTTACTTGGAAATAAGGTCTTATGTCCAAAATCCTGAACCACTCCTTTAAGGTTTTGCACCTACGTCATAATGTCATGTGACCATTTGTTTACAACTAGAGTGGTAGGCAAGAATGGTAGGCAAGGCACTGCAGAGAGTTGTAGGCAAGCCTACAACAGTCGGGTTGCATAGGCTACACATAGTTACAAATAGCTTCAAAATTGAAATTTTAATATCAAATATTGACCGGGATGCCGACCACTTGTGTAGGCCCTAACAGTTGGTTTTACAATAAGAAGCAAAAAGGCGACAAACGACCGTTTAGCCTACCTATCCTCGTGGTTGTGGAGGATGATCGTTAGCAGTTGTGAAGTCTTTTATTCTCAAGATGGCCTAATGGTGTAGCCTACTGTCTACGAAGACGTAGGCTAAAATACAACTATCTACAGTCATTCAAAAATGAATTGCCAGAGATAGGCTATGAAGGGAAAAGGTGCAGCATTTTAAACATGGCAAGAATATTTTTACCGGAACAGCTTGTTCTAATTTCTCGTGAAATTCTTGCTTGTGGACATCAATCACCTATCTTCTGTCCTTCTATTTCAAGTTATCATGAGTGTCATTTGATTATATAATCACAAAATAAATGAAAACAGAATAGGCTTATGTGCTATAGCCTACAGCTCAGTTAGGCTAACTCCCGTATGTCAAAATAAACTGATTTTTGAGCTGAACTTAACACAGCAACCTCAAACACCGCTGTTGAACCTAGGCTACTGCTTCAGTCATGTAAGAAATAAGCAGTTTATGAATTATCTTTACCCGTTTAATCAAGTCCACATGACTAAAATAACAGCATATTTAAAGGCTGAGCTAGCATAACAGCCTAATATAGCCGATGCTGCAATGAACTAGTAAAAAGTTTCATACAATTAATGAACTTTATCACTCACATTCTGAGTTTTTCTGGGTGGTTATATATCCATGCAGATCGTCTTAGAATGAGTCATCGCTGTTATATGTTATAATATGTTACAGGATTCATGACTTTAGCAACATTAATGTTACATGATGCTGACTGACGCTGGCTATGTAGGCTACCGTTTTAACGTCTGCTAGTCTACTGCCTACCAAAACCTGTTGCTGTTCAGTTCAAGTTAAATGATCAAATATTGTTTGATTTTGTGTCAACTTTCAGAGGGAAGACATGTTACTTTCTGGCCAAATTTCACAGCTTCTAAGGAAGTCTATCGTCTTAAACCGTGTAAACCGAGTTTTGAACAGAGAAAAAAAGTTAGGCTACCATAGGCTACATGCAGGTTCTCCCATAGTTATCGATACAGATCAATGCACCAAATCAGGGCGATTTTAGCAAAATAACGTTCCTGTGACAGGCTATCAAATATTAAACAATGGGATAACGTTTCATCATCACCTTTATTGATGCCTGAAATGTTGACATTGCTGAAATACAGAGATGTAGCCTACTGAGAGGCAGCTGCAGACAACGATGTTCAATGGGTTCAACTTGTCCCTTGCCTTCCAGGTGGATGTAAACAAAGCTATAGAACCTAGAATACGTCACATGAAAAACGTTAATAGTCATTAAACTCTACAATCAGTGTCATCAAAGTAATTTCAGTCTGTCCAAAAAAAGAATTAGGTCACTAGGATTGATAGATCAAGGACTTTGTGGTCAGGGTTTGGTAAATGTGTGTATAAGGGTTAGAGATGATAGAAGTAGAAACATCCTTTCAGTGGATATGCCATACATCAGTATTTAAGTCAATAATCTATAGGCTACTGTAGCCTATATGAAATCATAAAAATCCACATCTGGATTTTTGTATTATGGGGCTTCTTTAACACCCTACGGCCTGATTAAAAATAACCTAACAATGTCTTCTACACTGACACAGTATCTGAGAGAAGCAGTTTAAACTAGATGTACCGCAGAGCGGTACAAAATATGACCGCCGCCCAGTCCAGCACATTTTTTCCACAAGAAGAAATCACGCTGAAAGGCCTATATGATTCTAACTGTCTCACTAAATTGCATTATCCACACCCAATTCTCACTGGTATCAGCTAGACAACAAGTACCAAAACATGATTAGTTCATAGATTTCACATGTAAAATTAATTTTATACAACCCCACCTCCATCTTGCCTGTTCATAATTCTGAGAAATTCTTGATTGTTTGTGTTATGTTTATGTTATGTGTGTGGGTGTGTGTGTGTGAGTGTGTGTGCGTGCTTGTGTGTGTGCCTGTGTATGTGCCTGTGCATGCAAGCGTACATATGTCTACTGTGTGAGTATGTGTCATACGTATGATTACTGTGAATGTATGTGTGTGTGTGTGTGTGTGTGTATCTGTTTGTGCACATGTGTGCACATGAAATGGGTTAACATGACCCCTGGAGGCAAACATACGGAAAAAAATGGTCATCCTAGGCCCTACAGTTCTCAAGATATTCACAGAGAACTGTGTCTGCCCTACCCTCCTTTCGGGGGGTCCAGTCCAGCGGGGGGGCTACAGATCAAAACGAAAAATGACGGTTCCATGCTATCCATGTGGGGGTACATGCCCACCAAGTTTTGTGTACTTTCAGTGTCCCGGGAATCCTTGTTGGTGTACGTCACTAAATGTACACATACATTATTTTATTGTAAGGCCCCCCATGAACGAAAGTACACAAAACTTGGCATGCATTCGGAGGGTGTCATAATGATCCTACACTTTTAATTTCGTGCAGTTTTGACCTTGTCAGCCAGAGATATTGTGATGAAAACACCTAATTTTTTGCTTTTGAATTTTTAACTAGGTGGCGCTATACAAGAAATAAGTGGTAATGGGATGGGTTGACATGCCCCCTTAAGACCAACATACATAAAAAAGGTGGAACTCCTAGGCCCTACGGTTCTCGAGATATTCACAGAAAACTGTCTCCAGCCACCTACAGGCCAGTTGGTGTATAGTAACATAAATTAATTTATTGTGTTTAACTAGGTGGCGCTATACATGAAATGAGTGGTTATGGAATGGGTTGACATGGCCCCTTGAGATCAACATACAAAAAAAAAATGGTCCTCCTAAACCCTACGGTTTTCGAGATATTCACAGAAAACTGTGTCTGCCCTACCCTCCTTTCGGGGGGGTCCAGTCCAGCGGGGGGGCTACAGATCAAAACGAAAAATGATGGTTCCATGCTATCCATGTGGGGTTACATGCCCACCAAGTTTCGTGTACCCCGGTCTTTCAGTGTCCCGGGAATCATTGACGGAAATTTGGGCATGCGAAAAAGAAAAAAAAAAAAAAAATCTGACTAAACCTATATGACTGCCGCTTCGCTGCGCGGCGGTCATAATAAAAAGCATTGAGCAGAAAAGACACGCATCACCAGGAATGTAACAACGGATTTCTGCATATGGAGGACACCCTTAGACATAATAAACTCTGAAGTAATGTATTACAAAAGATTCTATTGTTTCCAATTCAACCTCGCACACCATGGTTAAACTAGCCTGAGTGAACACAGATGAGCCTGTTAGCAAATGTGATCCCATTGATGGAAACCCAGGGACCCTGAACCCTTTCACTGCCAACTTGTAGATTATACTGTAATTGAAATTCAGTTTTTGGAATGTTTGTCAGCTGACAATTTGGTACTGGTATACATGGCCAAGTGAGAAATGTTGCCGCACTTAAGTCGGCATGCTATGCGCGGAGTCCTTAAGCTAACACAAGTCCAATTCTTGTACATGGTGTTTGGTTCGCCAGTCAAATTACACAAATGATGTCCTGGTCTTCTAATACTGGTTCAGTTTGTAAAGGTTTGCCTCTTGATGTATTATCTAAACCTGTTCATATGATTTTCAGTTCTGTGACTGACGGTGATAATAGGCAAGACAACAACCAAGCAATTTCCATCGAACCATACACAGGCAATCAGAAGCTAGCTTCATCTTGGAGAGCCTACCTGCCCATCTTAAACCTTTTTTCCACATTCTTAAACGGACCCTCATTGTTAGTGCCCCATGTCACTCCAAGGTGGAGAGATTTAAATGTGTAGCGGCACCAGTTGTGTGGTAACATCGATAGAGTGATTGATTACGTCTTGCTTTAATGAACTGATGGGTCTGTGACTCAACGCCACCCCCCCCCCCCCCCCACACACACACACACACACCTTAATAAGGGATTCAGGAGAGGGGGTGGGTGTCCACTCTTCTCCTCCCTTCTCTCTGATCGGATTTTTTGGACAGTGAGAGTAAACGGACGGCGTGGTGCTGGGCTAACACCAACCAGGCCCCTGGATAACAAGCTGTAATCTCCGTGTTTACCACTTGGCATTCTCTCACTTATTGTGCTCCGGATGTCCCCTCCGATTTCTCTCTGTGTGAGTGGAACACAAGCTGAACCTCCCAGATAAATGAAAAAAGAGACATGTTTTGTGTTTCATTGGGGGAGGCCTTTCACACACACACATTCACAGAGACAGAGAGAGACAAACACGCACAGTCACACACAAACACACACACACACACATGCTCACAGACAGAGAGAGAGAAAGAGACAAAGAAAGAGAGAGAAATTCTCAGACACATCAACAATCACACGCAAACACACACACAGGCTCAGAGAGAGAGAGACGTACAGACTCATAGACACAGAGGCAGAGCGTGTCTTGGAGAGATGGTGGAAGTGAGGATGTTTGTGGATGCAGGGCTCTGTGTTGTACACAGTGGGGATTAGGCATTAGGAAGTGAATCCAGTGACAGGACTGTCTGGCAGAGCACTCTTGGGCTGGGTGGTCTGGACCAGCATGGACTTACTTTTGTTGACAGACAAGAAGACCACGAAATAGGCTGGGTCAGAAAATAAAGCAGCGCTGCACGCCTCACTGTAAGCATGCTATGTATATGTCAAGTGAAAAACATATGCACACACACACACACAGACACACACATACAAACACCCACAAAAACACAAACACACACACACACACGTGAACAAAGACGCATGTGTGTCTCTCGTTGAATTATTGTGTATATGTAATCATTCAGTCTCATTCATATCACAAGGAGGCTTATTGCTTTGCTCTGGTATAGAGAATCAAATGGTCTCTTTCTGTGACCCATTCCCATCTGTTAACCAATGCCCACTCTAGCTCTTGTCTCGCATTGAAACATGTCATTCCATTGACACTATTTTCCATTGATTGTACATTTCCGTGGATGTATAAAATCGCATCGCAGTGATGAAACAGACAAACAGCAGCCTGGGTGTGATGTCATTAAGCTGCCATTCCAACGCAGTACTTGCCAGTTGCACTCATGGGAGTTCATGCTACTGCACTTTCGTTTATATCCAAAAAAACAGTGTTTGAGCATCACAATGGTTATGACCATAGTAATGACTATTATGCAAAAACACGGAAACGGTCCATATGCCAGCTGTGGATGCTTGCACAGCACTACCTTACTGAAAGCTAGCTCTAATCACATAGGAATTCCATTGATGCAGGAAGAGGAAAGTTTACACACAAGGGAGGGTCAGCTGATAGGACATTCAGACCAAACATTGGAGAATACAGCGCAGATGATGCAGACTACAGCTGATACGGCATACACAGAGGAGTCGTCTGAGTTTGATGGTCATCCTTATTTATTTGAACCGAATAGACGATATGGGGCAGTGGTAGCATAGTGGCTAAGGAGCTAGGCTAGCATGCAGTTGCCTGACAAGTTGTGGGATCAATTCCTGGCTTCCACTGTTGTGCCCTTGAGCAAGGCACTTAACCCCCAGTTGCTCTGGGGAGAGTGCCCCTTGTAATTGACAGATTATGTAAATTGCTTTGGATAAATTCTGCTAAATGAATCCATGTAAATGTACGAAGAACCTCACAAGAGTTCAAGAGAACAAAACAGAAAAGAGAGAGGAGCAAGGCAGGTGAGACAGCTGCTTCAACTCTGTCCCGCACGCTGTGTTGCCCGTACAGGTGAGTTTCTTCCTCTGGTCCACAGGGCCATTCTGGAGACTTTTTTGTTTTTTGGAAATAAACTTCACAGTTTCATCTGTGTGGAAATGAGAAAAAGCCAAAAATAGTTCAACTTCGGTAGAAAGCGACCGATCCTGTTCATATTCATTCACTCTCCACCTCAAGCTGGTGTGTGGTGAGTGTTCTGGCACATAATGGCTGCCGTGCATCACCCAGGTGGGTGCTACACATTGGTGGTGGTTAGTGAGGTCCCCCCTTCCATGTGAAGCGCTTTGAGTGTTGAGGAAAGCGTTATATTTGAGCAAGGCACCTAACCCCTCACTGCTCCCCGAGCGCTGCTGTTGTTGCAGGCAGCTCACTGCACCGGGATTAGTGTGTGCTTCACCTCACTGTGTGTTCACTGTTTGCTGAGTGTGTTTCACTAATTCACGGATTGGGATAAATGCAGAGACCAAATTTCCCTCACGGGATCAAGGAGTATATATACTATACTATATATAAATGTAACGTGTTGTTGTTGTTCATATTGCCCAGCACTTGTAATGACATTTTGAGTCTGTTAAGAGGCACAAACACTATAGCTTAGCTCTGTATCCGCCTGGCTGCGGTAGCCACTAGCAGTATAACTCGAGCTATGTAACACGGTTTCTTTTTTTTTTTAACTCCCACCGACTGGAGGCTACTCAGTGACCTCAAACAACAGGACCCTATGTTTAAAAAGCCGCAGTTCTCCTTTAAAGTCCTTTAAGCCTGCATTGTGTCGACCGCAGTGGACAGATATGAAACTCCCTGAAAAAATAAGATATTGACTTTGTTCTTCTTATACCTTTACTTATTAAGGGTGATATGAAAGTGAAAGTTTCCCAGTGTTTTGGTAATTCATGCATGAAAGGCCTAGACAGAGATCAAACGTCTCGGCTTTCCAGGCTTTCATCAGGCCTCCTCAGGAAACAACTCCGAAACCTTTGCATGTAATGTAAAGTAGCTCTTCCCTAATATTACTTCTGTGCAAAGAAGATTTTAACTTGGAATGAGAGAGTATGCAATAAGCCAACTCATCGCCTTGCTATAGTGTCTCCCCTCTTCTTGGATTGCTGTTGTCATCTCTCTCTGGGTGGTCAGGGAATATAGGTCACCTGCAGAACTGCATGAATATAATCGAGGAAAATGTAGGATTGCTGGCCAAAAGGTGTTGAAAGAGTAAAGAATGCTTCTTGTTGAAAAGGTGAATGTTTTGCCATGGACAAAAACAGGTGGGTTTTCTGGCAATAATACTGTGTCCTCTTTCTTAAGTCCTCTAGGATTTGAGTCTGATAACACACCATTTGGATTTGATTATGGGGCGTTTCAACCTAGCCTGAAAACCAGCCCAAATTTGCCTGGCCCCATGTTTAAGATGCCTTTAACTTTCTGTTCATCTTTTAAAGTTCTTGCGCTGTCAGTATATTTTATAAATGACAAAATGGTGGAATCATTGTCATAGATGAATGCTACAATGAGAATGCATTGTAACTCTGCAGAAAGAGCTGTATGAGTGATGAGTTTAGGTGTTACCAACACCAAGGCTTTGGAGCACACACTGATGACAAGTGTAATTAGATATATGAATACAATTTGCACTGTGCTGTAGTTGAATTAGGATCATAACATCTGGTAAATGACTAGATGAGGATGCTGCCTCAGTCTTGTAATAAAGTGCTAATACAGACAGGCAGAGTAATAATAGCTACTGTTATCCTTCCATCTCTGCTTCTTTGGTATCTTAGGAACTGATTTGGTGTGCTACCAGCTGACGTGATGACTTGTCAGATGGTATGTCATCGCTACAATCATGTCTATGGCATGAAGGTCTGCATGTCAAATAAACTGTAGAAGAAATGTTAATGTCTTACCTGTGCCCACGCTGTCTCTCGTATGTCTGTGCTGATTATCAGGACAGATTAAAGGTTTGATAAACCTGTCATAAGAAAGATGATTTCACCCATTACCCAGGCCACACAACTCTGTTTGTGGAAGGAAATTGAAGTTGGTGAGGGAATGATTATTATGAAAAAAAGAGCATCGCAAATAGATTCAGTGGTGGTGACCATATTACTGTGCATCTCAAGTGTGATTTTTAGCCTACGGACAAATATGAGAGAACAGCCAATCCGCCAACATAAAGGAAAACAACCACATACTGTACATAAGCAGGGTTTTCTGCAGCACATAGCTGACACTTATATCGGTGTCAAGCTGTAAATGTAAACATGTCTGCTGTAAACATATCAAGATGATGACAATCTCACAGTCAAGTGTTTGGTAGAGTTGATTTTATGTGTCCTGCTATTTTCATGTAGTGGATTTGTAGACAGAATATCTGAAGTTTTAGAAGACATGGGCGCTAGCAGACATAATGACATTACAGAAATGTATTTAACAGGTAAGTTATGCTCTTAACCTGAATATCGACTATAATGATAACAGAAAAACAACAGTTGTAATTGCTCTAGCTACTGTAGTATGAATTACACGTACACACTGCATACTATAACAACAATAACATAAAGAATGGTACTACTGAGAGCCATTTTGAGAATGATAGACAGCTAACAGACAATCAGAATCCATTACATTTTAGACATCACATTCATCAACATGAGGAGAGGCGTTCCTTCTGATAAACATTGGCCTCCACTGACATGAAGTTAGACTGAAACGACCCTATGTCAACACATAGTACTAGCCTCAGTGCTATTATAAAACACTATCGCCTGTGGACAGTCAGAGCTGCCTAAAAGGAAACAGGGAAATCATCAGCTAATTGTGAATGAGATGAAAGAGAAAAGGTAATCATATTGTCGTGAAAACAACATAAAAGCATAATAGAGTTCCTCCATTCAGCTCAGCCAGTCAGGTTTTTTTGTTTGTTTTTTTTCATCGACCCAAACAGGTTCTTCAGACCCCCAATGCTTCCGGACTTAAGGGCCTCAAGTCACTTTTATTTTTATGTTATTTTTTTATGTTATTTTTGTGCTTGCAGACAGAAAAGCCGGCACAGTGTGAACTCGGCTGCCCCCTCGACTCTGGCTGTTTTCCTTTTGTGCGTCTGGGCTTAGAGAGAGCAAATGCAACAGGCGTTTTTTCTTTCTTTTTTTTAACAAGTGAGCACCTCTTTTGTGGAAAAGCCCCACCCGGCGCTCAGCTTAGAAAGGAGGCAGTTGGGCGCCCCGGCCCAGCTCCCAGCAGGACACCTCCTCCGGCACCAAGCCCTGGCACGCTCTGCTCCATCATCAAGGGGCCGTGGTGGCCTTCTGTACATGTTTACCCAGCAGCATCTCCACTTCACTGTGGTCATGGCTACAGAGGTGGACGTGGGAGAGGGAAGGGGGCGGCAGTGGCGATGTGTCATCTGCCCAAGGGGCACCTCTGCCAGGCCCGTGGGACTACTGGGAAGGCAATCGACTGCGTGCCACTTCAGCGCCACCCAGCTTTACACTGACACACAAAAAAAGAGCCCTGGACAGGTCTAAGTTTTCATCCTATTCCCCCTTTGCCCCACCCTGACTTCGCTCCTCGCTCTGTTCCAACAGACCAATTCACAGGGAGGAAGTAGAAGAAAACACAGCAGTGTCCCCAGCTGGTGTTATTGTGTACTGCAGCTAGACTGTGTTTCCCAAACCATCACAGACCTCAGGGCAGAGTGGGGAGGGATGGGCACTGTTTCTCCTTCCAGGGATTTGTGTGGTATGTAAGAGGCAGAGTGTAGGTGTGTGTGTGTGTGGGAGGGGGGGTGGGGGTGGAGTGTGTGTGTGTGTGTGTGTGTGTGGGAGGGGGGGTGGATGTGGAGAGTGGGGATGTCCAGGCTGGAGAGAAAGAATCCGTTCAGCTCCAACCCTTTTGATAGGACAATGTGTATGTCTCTCTCTCTCTCTTTCTCTCCGTTCTGCTGAACATGGCAAAACATGGTTTAGCTCGCTGTCATGGTGACTGCAGTGTATGTTCCAATGGATTACGATGAACAAATGTAGGTCTCAAGTATTTGAAAGGGATTTTTCTGATGGATCTCTGCGTGCATATGTTGTAAAAAATAATTGACATGAATTTGCAAAAAGCAATGGCAAAGAGACAGAGTTAAGATTCAAACTTCACCTTAAATACACCTGCTGTATCTTTCATCACCGTTTGATTTATGGCACGACCAAAAGATCCTCTGAGCACATTTGTGAATCAGACATAAAGGAGTGACATTGGGAGGGCACAGGCATACACTTGGACTTTAAATGTAGTAGCACCCATGCACAGTCTCCAATTGGTGCAGCCTGCAGTGCATCTGATTCTGATGAGAACAGCAATGGTCTCTGATTAGAAGTATTAGTAAAAAAAACAATATGGTTCTAGTTACAAACAGTGGTGTTGGGAAGGCACAGTATTGCTCTCAGTATTGTGGGACAATATGATACCCCCACCACCCACCATTCAGTGCTTAGACCTACCTATGATAAATAGCCCACTTCTACACTGCTAAATGAATGTAATGTCTAATTCATGCCATAGTGTAACCCATGCTGTGTTGACCGTGCGGCTCAGCCCAGCACTCGCATGGACTCAGCACCTCGGATTGGGATTCGAGTGTGCTAACAATTGAGCTAATACCCCAGGTGTAGCTCTGTCACTAGCACTAGTCTCTTAACTCTTTCCCGACAGCCCATAGAGAAATCAGTACGTACGTACTGATGACGGAAATTAATAAAAGTATCATTTTTCTTCACTGAAACCCTGTGAAAACGTCTTTGTATGTCAATGAGTGTCTAAGCCAATCAAATAAATGGGTTTTCCTTGGATATGTGTTGAATTTTTGCTATTGGATTTTATATTTTCGCGATATTTCAACATGGCGAGTAATGACAATCGACTGAGGTTCAGTGGTAGTATTGACATACTGTTCATCTGTTTTTAAAAGTACATATGCCCATGTTGTCTAGTGATATGAAACTGTGTGGTGTGAGAGGGTAGGGGCCAAATCTGTAGTGTAACTCCGTGTGGGAGGTATCTGAATCTGTTGGGTCATTTTCAGCAACACTGACTCTGTTGGGTCATTTTAATTGTTCATCTGTATTAACAGTCTAAACTGTGTTAACATGATTATTACACATTGACAAAAAAAAAAACATGATTATTAACCAAAATAATATGTATGAGATGAAATTGTAAGTTATTTTTTTGATACAAATGTGATATTGCAACTAATTTTGATAATAAAACTATATAATGGTTATTTAGGCTCGTCTGTATACATAATTTCAAAATTAGTTATTTAGAGTTCCTTTCACCCAATTGCTACCAAACTTGGTATTTATTTAGCCAACAGGTAAATGCAACTTTCTGCTATTTCACTTTTTTTTATAACATGCTGTGTTGAAGCTGTAAAGCTTCACAAACTCAAAAAATGTGCCCGGAATATGCAAATGTGATGCTAATGTATGCTAATTAGCATATATAAATAATACATAATTGTCATGTCAAACATATATTTGTGTAGCCTAACTATCTGGCTTCAAGAGAAAATGGATGGTTTCTTTGCTTGCTCACCCACAGCAGAATGAAATATCAAAGGAGTCATTTTTGGCCTATTTTGGCCCTGTTGGGAAAGAGTTAAGGCATAGGGAGGGAGGTGTAGCCAGGGTGCGATTTGTAGGGGGGGGGGATGGTGAGGATTTCCCCCCCTCTGGTTTTCCCATCCCTACCTCTGCTAAATTATTTTTATCGTCGGTGGGGACAACCTTTATCCCCCTCTGCCCCTCATATTGATTAATGCTACTTCATATAAGTAAAGCGCTGCAACGTGAGAACAGTCTAGTAGGCTAGCCTACATAATAATCTGACATCAGAAACGCACCGTCACCATCAGCACTGATGCTGCTGACACAGTGGCTGCGTGATAACTTAATTTGGCCTTGATCATGCATGACATTTCAGAATGTCGAGTGTGTAATCCATCATAAATGGCTAGGTTCAATGGAAACGTTAGCTGGACAAATGAAAGAAAACGAGAAGGATTCAGTGAAGCATAATAATGTTTTAAAACCTTCAAAATGAGAAAACTGATGCAACTGAGATGGAGGACAACTGCACGTAGAGTAGAACGTAGGCCTATTGTCCGAAGGAACTTACATTAAATGAGGAGATATTTGCTGAATGTCACAAAAAATGTTACAGAAATTGCTTGGCGTCGCATATTCACTGGCTCTCTACCGAAACACCTGTAGTTTGCGGAGGACGAACGAGAAAGCACTCGTTTGATAAATCAGCCAGTAGTAGACAAATAACTTTTAGAAATAATCTGTACTGCAAAAACGAATGTTGGTAGGTATTTAAACTATCTAGCGGGTGTTTTAACAGCTGCAAGAAATAGAAGCTTCAAGGTCTTTATGTTCTCGTTCGTAAATTATTTTCATAAAACTTCAAGTTGCCCTATAACTTTACTCTCCAAACTCTTCACTGCACTGTAGGCAATTAACTGACAGTATGATAGGCTATTTATTTTCTGTAGGCTACAATAAACACATTTATTATGACCGCCACTAGCGAAGCGGTCATATAGGGATTGACCCCCCCGTGCTGGGCCCCCTGAACCGCAAAAAAAGCAGTTTTTTTATATATAAATATATAAAAAAACTAAATAACTACCTGAACCGTGGCACTGAGGATGAAGAATATTTTATGGTATGTTGGTCTCAAGGGCCCACATCAATCTGGCCCATAATCACTCATTTGTGATTTGCACCCCCCAGGTAAAAAATGAAAATGCAATATTATTCTGCTTTAATCACCCCTATCTTCAGTTAAGATGTTCAGAACTGCACCAAATTTATTTATTTTATGTGTATGATTGACCTGGCATTCTCTGGGGGTATGCCAAGTTTCGTAGAATTTCATCCATGGGGGGGGTCTAAAAAAAATTAGGTTATGTGTGCATTTAGTGACTGTACACTCATTGGCCTGTAGATGGCGGTGCACACATATACACATGCACACACACAGGCGCCCACATACTATCGGTATTAGAACGGCCGATACATAATTACAAATTCAGTAGGATTAAAAGAAAGCCAAAATAAATATTCATCATCATCTTGGCTGCATTTCCAGTATTGGCGATAAGTAGTCGTTTGTCCACTAGATGGCGCGTCGTTGCAGTGAGACGTAATTTTGTTGGAAGTTAAAAGTGGGTTGGAAAAACAATGGCCAATTTTGTCGATTCCCCTCTCGCACCGATTCCCCTCTCGCACCCTGCACGCACTTAAAACAATTTTGTTTTAAGTGCGTGCAGGGTGTGAGAGGGGAATCGATGTGCTTTGATTCCAGCTTGGTATTGTAGTCTGTGAAATTAAAAAGCACGTGTGTGTGAAGTATCCAAACAATGACACCTTCATTTCATTATGGCTGCTTTAGCAACACACCTTAAGCTACCGTGTAGTGGGTTCCATTTAGAGGTAGTTTACACGACACCGCCGGGTGGATTTTCTCTTACCGCTTTCACACCTTTAACGACTCCGGCAAGAAAAAACCTCAGGTGTACACACAGAGGTGTAACCGGCTAAATGTGCTGTAGGGCATATGCCAGACCAGTCGATGGCGCAGCTGTGCAGAAGCTTCACGACAATTTCGCGTGAATCGCGTAGAAGAAAACATGTCTAATAAGTGCTCTGGTGAAGCCGTCGCATGAAATAAGGAGACTACAGACAATTCGGTTTTCAATTCAACTGTTAAACTAATAAAGTTCATTTTCAAGGTATGTGACTGCTATGTGAAATTTCAAATACTTAGCCTACGCATTGCATTAGGTCTGAGCACCACTGGAGAAAACACTAACATGCAGTAAGCTAATGTTTAACTAAGTTAAGCTAACGTGTGCTTCTAACTTAGCCACTAAAGGCTGATAGGCTACATTGTGCACATAAATCATGACAGGGGAAAGAAAAACATATCAAATGATATGATAAATAAATGGTTTGGTTTGTTTTGACAAGCAACATGTCAGGTCGAGAGCCGTGGCTGAGTTGAGAGGTGGGGCTATGTCGTCATAAAGTTGCCGGCTTCGCACCTACAGGCGTCTACACCGCGAAAGTTAGCCGGCGGTTTCAAAAGTTCCCACTTCGGAAGCCGGTTTCAAAAGCTATCGGTTTCAGTCTCCTAAACTGCCGGCGTTGTGTACATGCAAGGCTTAACCGTTAACAAAACCTCACCGGTTTCACAAAAACCGGCGTCGTGTGCATGGCCCCTTAGAAGTGGTTACTTCATTCGCGCTTTCCTTGACTCATGGAGCTGCGTGAATTTTATTACAACTTTTCGCCACGATATGGCAGTTTAAGTCCGCTTGATACTGTAAGGCGTAAGCCATGTTTCCAAAGGAGATTTTATTTGTGTCGCCAGCATAGCCTATTGACAATTTATGTTGTAAATAGGCCTACCTTATAAGCCTACCTGTAGCTTAGGGAAGCTAACAGCTTTCTATTAGGATCTAGTTTGTTAGTTACAGTTTTGTCATAACTCCCTGATGCAGTTTTAGATTTAGAATAGCCAGAGCGTGGATATCTCAATCGGAAAATTAAACAATATCGGGTGCCGGACTAGGCAGCCTGATCTGCCGCTATTTATTTTTTGATTTCTTAAAAGATTGAGCTTGGTCTGGTGAAAGCCAGACTAGCCATGGACCTCAGTTACACAATGCAAGGGAACATGAATCAGCCTATATTTGCACGAACAATAACGGACAACAGCTCTTCAACTTTGGCCAGTTAAAATGTGTATGAAAGTCCATTTCATCAGGGCCAGGGCTCTCATGTACATGAAAGTACATGAAAGTCCTACGTCTGCTTGAACTACTCGTGGTGCCACACCCCCTCCCCCCGATGAACAGACCCACCCTCCCCATGTCCCATCAACCCAGCTTCATGAGAGAGCACAAATTCCATTATTTCAAACACACTGTTTTATTTATTCTAGAACCCTATAGTAAATAATAATAAATTATAATAATAATTTCACCCAAATGGGCCCTTTGAACAGCAGTGGCTCATTCTGCTCTAAACAAACAGAAAACAACCAAATGAGAAAAAGCACATTTAGCCCCAAAATGGTCTCTTGAACAGTGGTGGTTCTGTCCGTGTGTGTGTTTATGAGTGATGTTGTGTGTTGTAAGTGTTTGTGGCAAATTTTGATGCCTTAATGACTGATACTGGGGGCTCCCATTTAAAGCACTGTGGTTCAATGTCAGCCATTTTCACAGTCATGAGGCCATCCTTAAAAATATTCTTGTTTGCAGTAACAGCCAAAAAAATTTAAAAAATGGGTCTGTAGGTAGGTCAATATATATATATATATATATATATATATATTCCAAGATTCAAAGTAAAAAAAAAAAAGTACAATTTTGGTCATGGTGATTATGAATTTAAACAAATGTGCATATTGTGACGTAACTGACTGGGTCCTCAACCCGTGCCTTCAGGTGCATCACTGCAAACCTCAATCTGATGCAGGTTATGTAAACCAGCCTTTCTCAAACTTCTTTGACCTGAGGCCCAGTCATGGCAGACTTTTAGGTCATAGAGCTCATCTGCACGTACCCAACCCCACTCCCTCCAAATCAAATTGTCATTGTCACAATCATTATTATGCCTATATTGTTATACATGCACTTTCACTTAAATGTTTTGTGACATGCACATCAGAGGACTGCTTTACTAATGTACATGTAAGATATAATTAGTTTCATTGCTTTTGCATGGTTGCATGATGCTTGCATAAGAAAATAAATACTTCTCAAAACAGCAACAATTATATGGGCGCTATTGTTTTAGGATGTTTCCCTCATGCAAGCATCATTCATGGGTAGGTAATGGAGAAAAAAATACATGTTTTTTAATTAAGTTTAATTTGAATGTCTGAATGTAATGATTCAGGAAACACAATACCAGCTTTTTTGGCGAGCAGATAGGTGTAAATGGCTGAGCTGCTGATCTTTAACAGATAGAAAGAAGGCTAGCTTTTGTCCACGTTATATTCAAATTTTACTATACAATACACTGCTATACAGTGTATTATACAGTCTCTGCTCTGTTTCTATGGAAGTTCCACAAATCAACGTTGTTCTATTAAGTGTCGTTAAACAATTAAATAGCATTCAACAGGTTGAAGGGGAGCTTTGATCAACGTTATCGATTAGTTTCAGTTTCTCTCGTGCAGACGCCTGCATTGAATGGACGCTCATACCACCACTTTATTGTAATGGCTCCATGTTTAATGACATCGATAGCAGAAACGTTTGTTTTCTTTTTTTGTCGTCCGCGGTATCTTGATCAACTGCGCAGCAAATTATCAGACGAAGCACCGGGGGCCTAATTTCACTCCAAGATTCCGCGGACCACCAGTCTCTATGTTGCGGACCTACATCAAAACAAAACTATTTCTTGATTGGTTGAGAAGTCCTATTTTCTGATTGGCCGATAGGTTAGTAACTGAACAGCAGCCCTCTGAGCTGAATGAGCGCACACAGACAGCAACGTTGTGTGACACGTTAGTAAAATATACCCCTTAGAAATTTCTGTTAATAAGTTAAGTTAAGTTAATAATTTCTCGGAGTGAGAAATGCCATGTGTGGCGTGTGAGCGTGTGAAGTCATTGAAATGCATGTGTCTCACGCTCAATGCGTGAGACTTGAGAGGTCTGATCAGGGCCCATTTGGACATGTCAGTTATTTGCACCACTGGTTAGATGTAAAACAGCATTTCGTTTCAGACTACTGTTACTTAATTTGTGCATTAACAATAACGTTTCAGACTACTGTTACTTAATTTGTGCATTGACAATAAAGTATTACATGAACTAAAGATGACTAAAATCTTATGTAAGAAACATTCACAAAAAAGCCATCCATCCAAAAATGACCTTTGTTTTTGATAGCTGTTGAAAACGGCATGGAACTGACAGAGATGTTTTTGTTTATAAATAAATAAATAAACAAATAAATAACATTATGCTGATACCTTTTGCTTTTCCCAAATACAATGTAGCCTACAGGTGTAAGTGACCTTTCATCAATCCAGTTGCAATGGATGAACTGTGATGAACTGCCCTACTTGTGATTGTTTAGAGATTTTAAAGGTTTTATAACAATGCTACATCTTCTTTGGCTATTGTACAATCTATTCACCTTTTCAGCACCAGTAGGCTACTTTCTGTGCAGCCGCACACACACACACTCAGGCATGCCAAACAAGCATACACAAAAGTTTCAAGAGTGGGGGATGGAGTAAAATATGGAGACAAATTGAAGTGTGATTTATTTTCGCGGAACGGATGTACAGGACTGAGCGGTGGTCATATTTTGTACCGCTATGCGGTACATCTAGTTTTTTTTTCAACTTTTGCAATATTACGCACTTGGCTACTGAACGCAAATCAGCAGGAGAGAGAATGCACGTAGCCTACGCAGCGTGTAGCGCAATGTGTAGGCTATTTGGTTACCAACTAACACTGTTAGCCAATTCACTAACTTAAGACTTCAGTGCCATCATATACAACGTTTTTTTACACAACAAATACAGAAAGGATGGAGGCAGCAAAAGTAGAGAAGTCATTTCAGATGGGGCAAGAACAAGGTGAATTTGTATGCTTGTCAAAACGTAGTCATACCCTGCAGAG
Organism: Alosa sapidissima; assembly: GCF_018492685.1. NCBI lineage: Eukaryota > Metazoa > Chordata > Actinopteri > Clupeiformes > Clupeidae > Alosa > Alosa sapidissima. Next base: position 21,406,765 of record NC_055970.1, on the reverse strand, counting down.
GAGCTGATCATCATACCAAGCACACTCGCTGTTTAAAGTCATACACCACGGTAAACTAAAACTAAAATGTTACAAAGGTGGCAAAAATAATATAGGGTATTATTAGCCATGACATTACTAGGCTATGAATCGTTCGTTCATTTTTGTTTGTTTGTTTTTTTTTTTGAGGGGGGGGGGGGGGGGTTACAAACTTATTCAAAGTCATCCCCCCCCCTCTGGTTTTTACACAAATCGCACCCTGGGTGTAGCTAACATACATACTGCACAACTACATACCAGCTGCCTACCATTACAATAGCAAAGTATATAGTTACAGGTGCAGATGCACAAGTAGTGGTGTGGATAGAACCAGAACTGTGTTTTAATTTCTCTGCTTATCTGATAGATGCAAAGGTAAAGTCACAAAGTCACAAGCTGAACCAAGGAATTTAGCCTCCAACAAGCTTCCCGAAATCAAAAAACAATACATGGCCTTGCAAATACAGATACTCAAAAATTCTACTCAAAGAGTCCACTAATCCATTAACCCAGTGACGAACACATCTCACCCTCCCTCAACAAAACATGCAGCCTTGATAGAGAGCTTAAATTTGAAGTACAAAAAATGAGAAACGAGACAGACCATTTGCGTTGCCTTTGATTAGGGCTGCCTGACCCAGTTTCCAAATCTCATGCTCATGTTAACAACCAACATACAATACAGTCACACTTCAATGTCAACATGTCGCCAATGGTGTGGCTAAGCTGAGATTTGATTGTGGCAGGACAAACTAAAAAGTAACATGGATATCCTAGGAGCTTAGTGGTCACAGGCTTTACATAAAAGTGGATCAGCTATCAAAAGTTGAGAAGTTCACAGCTCTGCTTACTGCAACCAAGAGCTGCTCCTTGCCAGCAGCAGTGCCCAAGGAAGTGTGCTTGAAGCAGCATGTTGCAGCAGTCACACAGCACATAACTTATGCAGGTGTGGATTACTTCCCCAAATGAGCTGACATGCTGCATACTAAACAGCAGTACTTGGCAAATAATAATAAGCCTTTTCTATGCACTGTCTGTGCCTATGATGCACTAATGTGGCAAATCATCTGCAGCTGGTTGAAATTTGTGTGATGTGTCGAGATGTATTTGAAACTATTCCAGATCTACATTTCAATTAAGGCTCTATTGAGCATAATGAACATAGTTGCCATCATTATTGACTTCATATGATGCATCATCCGTAAAGCTATAATAAAGAAAATGTTGATTACTTATTGCACAGGTAATGAATACTTAAACATCAATTAAGAAGCTATAGAGTAGATTGTATCTCATTTTGGGGGGATGGTTTCATCTTTGAAATGTTCAAGCTTAGCTGTCAGGGAGGGATTGAATGCCAGGCCACCCTACCAACCTCCTTCACTCTCTCTTTCTCTGCCTCTCCCTTCACCCCCCCCCCCCCCCTCTCTCTCTGTCCCTCTCTTGTCACTTTCTCCCCCTCCATCTCTCTCTCATTCGTACCCTTTCCACCACATCCTCGACTGGTCTTCTAGGAGCCTTTTGATTTTTGACATACAGCTGCGTTTGATGAGCCTGCTCCGCATGACCACTCTCGCCTCCGGTTTGCCCCGGAGCAGCAGTGTGGCACACCACTGTGTGTGAGAGAGGCAGAGGTGTGCGCGCCGAGAAGCAGGAGAAGAAGGGACAGAGACGACGACAGCAGGCATGCAGAAGGAAGAAAGCAAAGATGACCAGGGAGAACAATAGGGAGAGAGAGAGAGAGAGAGAGAGAGAGAGAGGGGAGTTAAGAAGGGGTGAATAAAGAGATAAAAAATATAAAATCCAGCAGAGAGAAGGAGAGAGTTTGTAGGGGGCTGTTAGAGACATGGGACAAAAGAGGGAAAGACACTGGAATAGAGTCAAGCAAAGAGATGTGGTGAGAGAGAAAGTGCATCAGAGTGCATCGTGTAAGTAGATAGCTTTAGTAGATAAGGTCCTGGTCGAGCTGGGTTTGAAGTCTCGACTGAAAAATAATGTTACCACTGAACCGTTGGCCAGGGCCAGCTGTGAGGACACACACACACACACACACACACACACACCAACAGGGGCAGAGTGGGACATGTAAGAGATAACGGCAGCTGAGGTGTCCAAGAAGAACTCCAAAGCGCGCAGCGGAGTTTCCTCTTCCAAATCCATTAATTCCGTATCGGGACACATCAAAGGCTGCTATCCACTTATTCCCCGGTTGCCACTATGTATATAGGCATGATAATGGAACTCTCTTGAAAGGGTCCATAGGCATGCCTTTATAGCACGCAAAGGAAACAAGCGGTTCAGGCTAAAAAGAAGCTGACTGTTCAGTTCGTTGTAGTACTTTCTTTGGTCCTGACAGTGGTAACGGTGGGCAGTTAACTTGTTTACAGTTGGTTCCATTTTTGCGAAGCCTGCTTCCTAGTTCAACCATCGTTTACTATGGTTCTTATAATTACCATTCAAAAGAGCATTGATATGGAACAGTGATTACATTTTTTACCAGATCTACTTCATAGGTGACCAGATATACATAATTAATTGCCACCCCACCAGCCAATCAGAAAAGAGTTTTAAACTCGTCAGTATATGTGCCCATCTCGTGCGCATCTTATAAGTGAGGGGCTGTCCTGTCCAGGCTGCTGGAAGGCACAGTCCAGAACTTTAACAAACAGCAACATCATGCCCATTTTAAAGCAACACCAAAGAGTTTTTTGTACCTTAAAATAATGTTTCCAAAATCGTTTCAGTGGTTCATCAACTCATAACAGGGTGAACGGCACGTTCTGCATTCGCTTCGCAGCCCTCTATCGACTATAACCGCACTATGTAAGTTTGCCGGATCGGGTAGCGGATCTGTAGTTCGATGGAATGAGACATAAGAAACTAAAATTTGACTTGCATCTGATGTCGCAATACATCATACTTTCATAAAATCATGCAACATGTTCTACCTTGTCTGTGGACATTGTTATTTGCAAAGCCGGTGCTGGATAAACAAATGGTGCGTGTGACAGAGGAAAAGTTCTTTGGTGTTGCTTTAAGATCTCAGCCCGGCCTTAAATCGTTATCAGCCGACCGGAAATTCTCCTGATGACCACTCTGCTCCTGTGAGGCCAGGCTCCAGGCCTTCAGCACTACACTCCACTCCTGGAGACGTGAGCACAACGAGAGAAATCAAGTAAATCCCATTTCCACTCTGTTTCCAGCAGAGCGACTTTTTTCCACCTCTGTCCCCATTTCAACTTCACTGTGTCTCTCCTCCACCTCTCTCCCTGTTTCAACTCCACTGTGACAAGACCCGGAAAACATACTTCCCAGCTGGGTTTAATTATATGCAGGTGTGCAACTGCCTGCATTGTGGTTGTCTGTTGTTTATAATTATTTCTGTTTGCCAACAAACTAACTGTAATATGGTAAGTATATCTTGTTCATTGTAAATGCAATATTAAGACTGAAGACAAGATATGAGAGGCTTTTGAGACATGTATCTGTCAAACTCTACAAAACTCTACGAACATCACACTGTGTTTACATTGTATTTACATTTAGACATCACAATGTATGTGTAGGCCCCGTGAGTCTGGATGTTCTATGTCATGGTACCTCAAACCAATGAGAGGAAGTTTGATTATTCAGAACAAAGAACAACTTAAATGTAATTTCGCCTCCTCCGTCACTTTGTTGACACTTGATCTTGCGAGGCAGTAGAGGCAGTTTCCTCGGCAAACAGCTGGGACAGAAATAAAATGGCTGTGTTCAGCAGCATCCAGTGCAAGACTTGCTCTTGTGTTTGTGTGGAAAAGATAAAACAGCAAGCGGTGTAAACATCATCCCTAATCGCTGACTAGATCCCTGCACCTACTTCCTCCAAGCGTAGAACATGTTTTCCTTTTTCTGGGTGAAGAGGTGCACAGCATAGCTGATGATGACATTTAAAATAACTTCTAGATTTACTTTTATGTTCTGCTCTGTTCCCTAGTTCAGACCTCATGTGTATCTTTGCCTATTGGTTTGTTTGTGTATGTTTATAGTTACTATTATCCTTATGTTACATTTGTATGAGTCTATTACTAAAAACAATTTTTTGTTTAGGCTATATGACTTCATACTGATCATTTTAATATTAATGTTATGTTTATTAATGCCATTATAAGTCGCTGTGGACAAAAGTGTCATAAGATCCATAAACATGGACATCTTGATACATCTAACAGGCTCAGAACTATTGCCCAGTCTTCCACTGTTTAGGCGAACAGACCTGACCAATATCAGAGCTCCTGTACTCATCTTCCCAACTCTTACACTGAGGTAAGTGGCCTGGCACTTAGACTCTGCGCTTTTCTATTTCAACGTGCCGAGTAGCAGGATGCCAGAAAGCTTATCTCAAGGACAATCGATAATGAATATGGGGCCCTTTGATCCCACTGGGAGCTAAATGGATCGGCCGAGGCATGCCGGCCAGCCTTTTTCCAGCCCAGTTGCTACTCATTGGTCATCAAACATGCTCTGGAGCCCTGGCAGGTAAGGCTAGCTGATTGGGCTGTGTTATTAGTTGTCATTCAGAGCTCAGGGGGAGGGCGGGTTTTGAAGTGGTGTGTATGTGTGTGAGAGAGTGTGTGCATGTGTGCCAGGGTGTGTACCTGTATGTGTGTATGTGTGTGAAGGGATGGGGGTACAGTAATTGCCTGTTTCAGGCCTGAACTTGCTAAAGGCAGTCTGAGACTGTTGTGCTCAACAACAACATTACAAACACACACAGGCACACACAAACACACATACACAGACACACACACACACACGTTCACACAACCTCCTCCAGATTGTATCAGCATTTCTCTCACTATCAGCCTCAGAGCCTCATTGCCTCAGGCTGGCCAGAACGGCCTTCACATCAATTAATCTCTGTACTTCTGTCGAGTAGGCCTACACATGTTCAAGGAGGTGTGTTTTTAATGTGCACACTGAACGTATGCTTAAAGCACAGTGTGTCATAACATTACCCCTACCATAGGCGCCAATTTATGTTTCCGTTGGTGGATGCTCAAACAATTAAATGCCCGATACCAACACCCATGTGTATTGTTGCCATACTTTTGTGAAGTAATGTATGCACTTCAACACTTTAGGAAATCAACAGCGGCCGACACACAAAACACCAATACAGTTCATGGGCGTCACCCCCGAGGACATTTCTTAAATGCTGTTAAGCAAAGGTAGCCTGGGGCCTGTACTACGAAGGGAGCTTAACCTACCCAGATGTAACCCTGGGTTACTTTGTTAAACCGGGGTTGACAAAACCTGGTTATCTTAAGTGGTGTTAATCGGTACTACGACGCTGATTAAGAAGTTGATTGGTTGAACTGGGGTTAACCTAATTGGAGTTTGTGCGCGTTCACATAAAAGGGGCGGGTTGCAGCGCAAGTCACCACTTTCAATGATGACGTGATCACCTTATTTTACGGACAAGGAATGCACAATTATTGTGACAAGTTACGAGGAATTAAAACAAAAATCAAATACGTCGGCAGCAAACAAAGCAAGACAAGGCTGTTGGCAACGTATTGAAGATTGGGTAGCCTAAATGCCTAAAAGTAAAGTTTTATTTCCACATGTTCTTCAAATATGTGTTACGGAGGATTAATAGCTTGCGGAATGTCTGAAATGAGTTGAAATAATTCAATTGCCTATTTTGAGTTCATAGAAAGGCCTACAGATGCAACACAATTCAGAAGTGGGCATATAGATTACAGTAGGCTAATAAGGATAATTGAATGTTTAAGTAGCTCCCATTGACTGATTTAGTGTATGCCTAATCCTGTGAACATTTCAGATGCAACACCATTGCCAAACGCACATGGCAGCAGGTGAAAGTAAAACACAAAAACATTATTCAGAATAGTAGGTTTATATAGTTATAGCTTGCAATCATATTTCTTAATTATGAAAACATGTAGGCGTAGTATGTGTATAGCCTTCACTTGGTCTCTGTTTTACAGCTAACAAGAAAAAGGTGTCTTTGAACACTACTGTAAGGCACCAGAGTGTTTTACAGTAGCAGAGGAGTTGGCCATCGCAAATAATAGTGGAAGGCCGATTATGGAAGGGGTTGAGGGAGGCATTCGGTCAGATTCTGGTGCTGTGGAAATGTGTAGCCTTTATGTGCAGGGTACAGTAATATGACATTTAATTCAACAAGTTTGTTAAATTAATTTATTATTTAATTTAATTTATTATTATTTACGATTTATTTTCGGACATACAGTATTCTTGCTCAGATGTTCCGCATCACCGATGGAATACATGAATGTCCACGTAAGGGCATTGCTATGACGGGTGACATTAGAGACGTCTGCCTAGATCATCTGACAAAGATAACGAATTCCCTTGGCTGACAATCTATATCTTCATAGAGAATATCATCCAGGTATATATATATACGAAAATAAATCGGACATACAGTATGCTGAACATCTGAGCAAGAATAGCCTAAAATAAATCGGACATCCCTATATACTGTATATCTGGTGGTCTCTAAAACCCCTCGCCCTGCGAAGCGAGCCCCTCACGATTTGCGCTCCAATGTCGTATGGATCATCCAGGTGGGAGACATTGTTAGTGGAGGGGTGGTACTTATAAAGGGCGTGGTTAACGGAAACCTCGGGTTAACCAAGAACATAACCTGCTCGGAGCAGGTTTGAGATGCAGCGTAAATTGCCATGCCAGCATACCTCGGTTAAAAGCTATCCACCTTTCGTAGTACGGGTTAATCGGGAAGTTACGCCACACGTGATCAAGTTACTCCCGAAGTTACCCAGATAAGCCAGTAACCCCGCTTCGTAGTACAGGCCCCTGGAAAATCCAGAAAGGTTAAGGGTCTGGCCAAGAACAATGTAATGGCCCGACTCGAGGGGCAGCAACAAGCATGCATTTAAAAATCTCACTGCACGCAAGACCCACTCTGAATGATTTCGAACTTAGACGCAATCGGATCAATGTGTACTGTCCTCCAACGTTGCAGCACTGTCTTCATCAGTTTAGCTGGTTCCCCGGAATGTTGGGGTAAAAGTAACGTGCATCATTGCTCATTGCCAGAGATTCTCGCAGAGACAATTCCATTGTGCTCTCGCGAGAACTCTGGATTTCCAGGGTAAAGCAAAGGCACAATTTTTGTGCACTTTCAGTCACCTACACTACGCCTAAATCACGCATGATCTGTCGTTTGACTCCTGAACAGTTTACGTAACTCAGAAGGTTAATTGCGTTAACCCAAACTAAAAGGATAAACACTTTGCTTTGTTTTTATAAACAGAAATTATATTTCGTGTTGACATCACGCCGTTAAAAAAACGAGATATAGCCTATCCATCCAGAAACGCGCATTAGCCGACAGTAAGTGAAGGCAGTGGTTCTCAAACTTTGCCATATCCTACACTGGTGTAAAAGGCGTGTATGGTATCATATTTTTTGTAAAGGTCTGCCAGGGATATTCTTAGGCCTATGAATGGTGTGCCTTCTCACAAAAGCATAGTCACTGGGCTCAGCTAGATGTAGCTTTCTCCTTCACCAACCTGTGAACCTATGAGGCAGTCACGTCGTCAGTGGCACTCTCAGGTCCTTCTCATCTGCTGATACAGCAACATGAGTATTCCACTGTAGCATTGCTCCTCATTGCCTTACTCCTTTCCTTTTCAGAATGTTCTTTCTATCCATAATCATAAGTCTTTCTTCAGTGAATTAGCAAGATACCATCAGAAGCCAACAATCATAAAACACCTGTGCGCACGCTCTCTCTCCCCTGCGCATGATCCTGTCTGCGTGTTGTAGGCTAGATTTGCGTGAGTTCTTTCTATCCGCTTTACTTTTGCGAGTTGCGACCACCTCATCATATTAATAGGCTATGTTATAGACATGCTATGAGGTACCAGTGTTTAGCTGTGTCACAAAACAATAAGCTTTGTCAGACTACTTTTAAAATGATATTCAGGGCTATTTACATTTTAAACTTTCGGGGCTGAAGACCCGACAAGGCCTTGAGATAATTCTTCAGGTGGGAAGTGTCAGGAATTTTCATACGAGAGACGCTCTCATTGGTGGTTAGGATATGGAGTAGAGGATTGACAGCAACATAGCCAATCACATTATGAGAGATGCTGAATTTAACATCAACTGCGATGTTTGATTTTAAATTAATGTAAATTTAGCCGGGACTGTAAGCTGGCACGCGTGGGTGCTCGATATTTTCCGTGGGTGCTCGAGCGAGTATTGGCGCCTATGACCCCTACAGTTTTCATCTTTTTCTCATGCTGTCATTATATCTTCTACCGTATACATCTTTAGAGTCTGTGCTCTGTGTGTGTTTCGATGTGCAAAGTGCTGAATTAGCTCGTATTTATGGGCAGCCATGGCCTACTGGTTAGCGCTTCGGACTTGTAGCCGGAGGGTTGCCGGTTCGAACCCCGACCAGTAGGCCAAGGCTGAAGTGCCCTTGAGCAAGGCACTTAACCCCTCACTGCTCCCCGAGCGCCGCTGTTGTTGCAGGCAGCTCACTGCGCTGGGATTAGTGTGTGTTTCACTAATTCACGGATTGGGATAAATGCAGAGACCAAATTTCTCTCACGGGATCAAAAGAGTATATATATACTTATACTTACTTACTTATTATTAGCTAATACAATGGCAAGATTGATCTCAGCACATGTGCATCAAAATAACGTAATGGGATGAGCTACATGTTTTAAGATTAAATAAGATGGTGACTGAATAACTCTGCTAGGAGGTCTGTTATGCCTGGCATCAGATCAATGGCACGATTGTGCTCTGTGTTAATAAGGGACAATTTAAAATACATTAAAATCTAAAGACTGATGTGTATGTGATCATCCATTTTTTAAGCTTTTTTTTAAGCATAGTGATATCCATTCCCACTAATGTTGAATTAGATGAGGAATTACCAGCATTATTGACAATGCTTTACTTAAATCCATTATCCACACAGCATATTAAATACATTTAGAGATGTTTCTAAAATATTCATATTGCTTCGTAATTCACCAATTGGGGTAGCCGTGGCCTACTGGTTAGCGCCTCGGACTTGAAACTGGAGGGTTCCTGGTTTGAACTCCGACCAGTAGGAAGCGACTGCAGTGCCCTTGAGCAAGGCACTTAACCCCTCACTGCTCCCCGAGCACCGCTGTTGTAGTAGGCAGCTCACTGCACCGGGATTAGTGTGTGCTTCACCTCACAGTGTGTTCACTGTCTGCTGAGTGTGTTTCACTAATTCACGGATTGGGATAAATGCAGAGACCAAATTTCCCTCACGGGATCAAAAGAGTATATATACTTACTTATACTTACAATGCATCCCTTTAGTGGAAATCTATGTATTTTGTTGACCTATTAAACAAAGATAGTCTTTCTGACCCATGTTAAAACCATTCTGATTTGTCTATAATACACAAGACTGTCTGAATTGTAAGAACTCAGTCAGGTTCTCCATGTAGTCTGTGACATCTCCTCAGCTGGATAACAAAGGCTCTCTACTTGGCATTACGCTCGAGTGAAACACCGTGTAGCGCTGAGTGCAGAGCATTTGAACCTCAGACCTCCCAAAATCCGACATCACACGACCCTCACAGCCTCTCATCCGCGCCTGTCACAGGTCCTCTGCGCCGGAACACCACGCACCTCGCTGGCTGAGCGGCAAATCACTGCTGCTTTTGTCTTTCTACAGCACCCCCCCCCACCACCACCACACACACACACACACAATCACGGCTGCTTTTGTCTTTCTTCCCCACCACACACACACACACACACACACACACACACACACACACACACACACACACACACACACACACACACACACACACACACACACACACCCGCCACTGATCACCTTCTGAACACCTCAGCTCAGCATCCGCAGAGATGTCTACGCCGGAGGGGAAGAGGATATAGAGGAGCCTCTTGTATATGTGCACACACACATGCGCGCGCGCAGACACTCACACACACACACACACACACACACATTTACACACATACACCTACACTGGAACACACCTGCGGTGCCATAATCCCTGTCACTGCAGATAGGATTTCTTTGTTCCTCTCTCCCTCCCTCACTCCCTCCCACACACACACACACACACATACACACACTCACACAGTTGCACACACACACACATACACATACACACACTCACACAGTTGCACACACACACACACGTACACACACTCACACAGTTGCACACACACACACATACACACACTCACACAGTTGCACACACACACTACATATCACACACCCTGCCACAGAAGGGCACCTTCAGAGAGTGAGAGAATGTCTCTGGATGACACGCTAATATGACATGTCATTTAGAGCCTTGGCCCTGCAGGGCCTCCTGTGGATATTGGGGTCTGAGAACTCATTCGGAGCAAGTCCAGGGTGACTGAGATTGACAGCTTCGAGAGAGCTTAAGATGGCGTGTGGTGGAGTGTGTGTGTGTGTGTGTGTTTGTGTGTGTGTGTGTGTGTGGATCTGTGAAACCTGAAAGTGAAAACGGTTCTCGAAAGAGTTGTGGAAAGGGGCATCTTAGTGAATAACTCGGTACTCAGTACATCACACGTTCTCGGATAGCGCTTGAGATCACACACCTTCACAAATCACAAATGAGTTGTTTATGAAAACAGACGGCCCACCACCATCAGCACCGCCTTCACCATCACCATTCTTTTTCTCTCGCTTGGCTGACTGTCATTTCCTCTTTGCACGTGTTTCTCTGCACAGGGGGGTGTCGATACATTCCTCCCCCACTCTTCCCTTATTCCTCCCTCCTTCCTCTCTTCTTCCTCCTGCACTCCTCCTCTCCTTATGTTATCTCAAAGGTGAGATGGTTCGACTAACTCTGACAAAAGGTGGAGTCTTTCAAAGAATGTCAGCTGAGGCACTGTAGGGCATTTTGTTATTTGTTGTGACACTTCTTTCCTCCTCACAAACACACACACACACACACACTCAGACACACAGGTGCAGGTTCTGCTTTTGAAGGCATTTTTTAAAATCGGTTTGATTAGAGATGGGATGATCCAACCAAACCATCCTCACCATTGAATGCAATAAAAAATATGATGTATAGGATAGTAGTTAAGATGACATGTTGGAAAATATTGTCAAACGACATCACATGCTTAAACTGTGTAAGAAATTTCATTAAAATGAATCACATTAAGATTTAAATTGCGGGTGCACAGCATTGATTTTGATTTCCATCATTGACTACAGCCACCAAATTACAGAACCGCTTCAAGTGGACGTGCAACCGCGTGGGATGCCCCTACCCATAGGGAAGCTCCCTGTGATTATTTAAATTCACATACGATAAATCATAGGAACCTCCCATATGCCTGCTGTACATTTAGATTTTTTTTCTCTCTCAGAGCAGCGTCTGCTTATACCCTTGCAACTAATTCCTCTCTGTGTCACACATTACCATAGATGCATAATGTATGGGCTGAAGAGAGCTTTTCCGAAAAGAGTTGTGCTATTTTTAGCATGCACCTGGCATCCTGCACACTGGCCAACCTGCCCAAGTCAGCTTGCCAATTAAAAAAGATGGCACCTCAGAAGTGATAGAGGATAAGGTGTTTTGTGTGTGTGTGTGCGTGTGTGTGTGTGGAGCATTTTAGAAACAAGACATGTCAGGGGAGATCTTGTTGATGAGTGAACTTGTGCATTCAACATAGGCCCATCCATGTAGATTTATCAGCCATTCTGCCTGAGGGAAATGTGTACAGTATAATGCATGCACATGTTTCCTCAGAAACATTGATCAGAACCACTCTGTGGAAAGTTGTTATAAGACATATATAAGACATTTTTGTTACCACATACCCTCTATATGTTAAGTACTTATTTTTCAGTTTGCTGCAATGAATTTTTATACATTGATTATTCAGCCTAATATGACCAGTACTGCTTTACAACTGCAAAAGACTTGAGCCAAACAGAGACACAAAGAACTATTTTACATTCATCACATACTACGTGTGTGTAGTCATTGCGAAAGTCTATTTATATTTTTACGTTAAGCATTTTAGATTATTGAGTTTTGAACAGTGGATGTATTGTCTTTTGGGTAGGTGCAGTTGTGTGGCATAGACGTTCCATGGGAATTGGCCCCATGGGCTAAACACTGTTAGCGTTGTGCCGTTGAAAGTCAGCTAGAGTCTGCCTGTAGCCACTGCAGTGTCTGGGGGACCTTCTCCTCTTACTGCAGAGCCGCTGAAGTCCCCCTGAAACACACACACACACACACACACACTTATATGCATGCAGAGTGCAGCCCGAGACACTCCAATCGAAGCGGCACGGACAACTTCCAGGGCAATTTCGGAGGTGTCAGCCACAGAGCCTGTTAGCGGCAACATAAAGGAGGGCCCCACTTTGACTGACATTATCTGGAGCAGGCAAAGGTCCGCCTTGCAGCAGCCTGTCAATGAGTTCTGCCGCAGCTCAGCACACACAACCGAGGCCACTGCACACAATAACAACAAACTGTGATTAGGTTTCTTCTAAACTAGACAAAACAAAGTTCATGAGAGTTTTACATATCTCTTAGGCGTCGAGAACCATGCGAAAGAGGTTGTCCGGCATGGATTTCAGCCATGCAAAGAAACAGGTTTTTCTCTTGTTATTAGTATTGCATGGATAGGAAAGCTAAGGTAGATGTTTATCTTTATGATGGATTGCCTGAATGGAACACCATTTGAAAGATGCATTATCACCTGGTCCAAAGCCCATGTGAGGGTGGAATCAGATACTAACTCACACCAGGACAGACTGAATGTGGGCTTGCAAGCTTTATGGACAAGAATACAAACAGAAGTGGAATAAAATGATTTAAAAGTAAAACACTGGATATGTTTATGTGAGCGTTTGTTAAGTAAGCCAATGCCTTAAAAAGATGTCAGAGCTAAGATTTGCTTGTGTGTGTGTGTGTGTGTGTTTGTTTGTGTGTGTGTTGTAAATCCCATTGTAACTGACCAGTGAATGTTGTTTGGACACATAGTTGAGGTAACCATATGAAGGAAAAATATTATTCTCTCTATTTAAGACATGTGACTGGAAGTCAACTCATATTATAGCGTCTTTTGCATTTGTGACGGTCTGGCCATGAAAAGACACCATCAGAGTGGGTGCGAATAGCTGATATTCATGGACGTATAAAGAGAAGAGAATAACAAACTGATTTCATGCCACGTTATGTTAGTTCTAACAGACCCAAATGAAGATGCACGGGGAGAGGAGAGCGTGCCTGCTGTTCAGAAAATGGAGCTGTATGAGGTGGCCAAATAGATTCACGGGAATCACTCACCGCTGGCACAAAATGAGCAGACACACTTTCAGTGATTTTGTGTTGTTCAACGCAGCAAACATTCTGTTCCCAATTAAAGCATAAACAGATCGTACCGCAGAACAACAGTCCCCATTTAATCCCCCCCACCCCCTAATGACATTGCAGTTAAGTGGACTGCCGTCCCAGGAGGGAGGGTGCCAGGGAAACCTCATTAAACCTGTTTTTGTGTTCCGTTATTTTTGTCATCTCCTCCAGAGCGTCTCATCCTCGTCAGCTGATTAAATGTGTGTTGCCGGGGAAAGTGGCTCACGCATAAGCAAGCCAATACTCAGCAGGTACATCTCTGGAGCGATGCAAATCCCCCTTTTTACACACACACACACACACACACACACACAGAGACATAAGAGTGTGTGTGTGTGTGTGTGTGTGTGTGTGTGTGTGTGTGTGTGTGTGTGTGTGTGTGTGTGAGGAAGAAAGAGGGTGAGATGAAGGGTATAAGAGTGGGGACACGAGAGAAAGAAAGATGAGAAGGAGAGAGAGAGACAGAGAGAGCGAAGGAGAGAGAGATGCCGAGAACAAACGAAACAGTGGAAGGAATCCAAAGAGAGAGTGAGAAGAAGAGGCAGGGAGTGGAGGAGGGAAGCGATGCGGAGAGATACAGACAGACAAACAAGGAAATTGACAGGGGGAGGGAGAGGAATTAGCTCTGAAAGCTCCACTAGTGCTCCACTTCATCTTGCATTAGGCCCAAAAACCCACAAAGAGCCAGCTCAGGCACCTCCCAGAGAAGGAAGCCTTGTGCAGGCGGAGAGAACACCCCTACCAGGCTCGTCGCCTCTGTTGTTTTTTTGCCCCCCGATCTCTGGTCAATAATTCATCCGAGCGATGAATGATTTATCGTCAGCGCGGTCTGAAAATGTTTGCCACAGCATGGGCCAAGTATCGATCGCAGCCACTGACCAAGGACAGGACTGTCAGATTCATTAGGGAAAATCCAGGTTGCAGGAGTGTAGATGGACCTGGCACCTGTGACTGAAATTTTACCTGCATTCATTCGCACCAAGGCTCGTTCCCAGGGTCTCGCCCCATAGACATGCAGGGTACGTACACTCGAAACATGTCCTAGTATTCACAAACAGCATGGCAGAATTTCGATTCCACATGGTGTGGAATACCTAGACCACCTTTAGGCAAGTATTTTATCATTCTGCATCACCCACTCCCTCTCTCTCTGTTTCTGTCTCTATACATCTCTCTCTCTGCCTCCCTCTCTCTTCTGGATTTCATAAGCATAAATAAATAACCAGGTGTCTGGCAGCTGGGCTAAAAACTACAACCCTGACCGGCATTGATCTGGTTCATCTGGTCCGGGGTTTCTATCGAGGTTGCCCGCAGGGTCTCCTCAGAGTGGGGCTTTTACACAACAGAGGCTCTGGTGCCACCGTTTTTTATCCCTGACCGAAAGAGAAAGGGGGGGGGGGTGCACTGGCATCAATCAGAGTCTCAGCAGGGGAAGAGAGGAGAGGATTATGGGTATCTGAGGTATGTGCCCCACTGTCGATAGCAGGTAGGGAGGGGGCCACAGCGGGGGAAGGGATGGGTCAGGGAAGCTCAGAGGGGAGGCTGAGGAGAAAAAATGGAGCGCTGCTTTACTCATCATCATCTAAGCGTGCTTAGATCCTTATATGGGCTTATATTATCCTCTTCAGTGGTGAGGTGTTTATTTAGGCTACGTGCTTATCAATTCCCATGGGTCTTTCAAAGCAGACTTAGCTCTTTGGTCACATTTGGGGGGTGCTAGACCCACCACAATTTCCACCAACCACCACTAGGGAACGTGCTGTACTCTTCATTAAAACCAGAGACTAGGAGTAGTAGGTAGAGATTACAGAAATATGTTTTATTTATTCAAATGCTAAAAGGTATTGAATTGGTTGTGAACAGCTTTACACTTGGGAGGCGCCAGTAGTTCAGGAGATAGATAGATAGATAGATAGATAGATAGATAGATAGATAGATAGATAGATAGATATACTTTATTGATCCCTAGGGGAAATTCAAAGTCACAGTAGCATACAGACAACACACACACATTCAATAACAGCAGAAAAAGTCATTAAAAGTATATAATATAAAAAACACACCTAACTGTGAAGATAAAGAATATACTAAATATACAAATATACAAAATACAAATTATACTAAATAAAACTTAATCAAAATCAATTCTAAAAAACAGTATCCACATAGTGGGTGAATAATCAATCAGGTGCGCTTGCAATGACTGAAGCAGGGACTGAGCCTGTGGTCCTCATTGCATTTAAAGGTAAGGTGCTCTGTGTGAATGAGTGTCATGGTGATGGTGCAAATGAGTAAGTCAAACAGTGCAACAGTGCAAGAATAAAGTCTATGACAGGAGTGTGGCAGGGTGAGGATGGGAAGAGGACCTGTGTGTGAGGAGTGTGGCAGGCTGAGGATGGTAAGAGGGCCTCTAGTGGAGTCATGGCCCTCCATCTCATGCCACAGTCTTCTTGGTGAGACGAGACCGATTTCATCCTCTGTCATCCAACAAAGGCAAGGCAAATGTATTTATATAGTGCATTTCATACACAAAGGCAACTTTAAGTGCTTTACACCATCTGAAACATTCAACCAATATTAAGTAACAAATAAAAAAATATATATACAGTACAGGCCAAAAGTTTGGACACACCTTCTCATTCAAAGTGTTTCCTTTATTTTCATGACTATTTACATTGTAGATTCATCAAAACTAATAATGAACACATGTGGAATTATGTACTTAACAAAAAAAAGTGTGAAATAACTGAAAACATGTCTTATATTCTAGTTTCTTCAAAGTTGCTATTTTTTTGACAAATATTCATCTGTGGGCCAAATAACTTTGCATTCATTCAGTTGTGATGCCTTCAGTGAGAATCTGCAATGTAAATAGTCATGAAAATAAAGAAAACACATTGAAATGAGAAGGTGTGTCCAAACTTTTGGCCTGTACTGTATGGCAGTACAGTATAAAAACAACAAACAACATAACAAATGAATATGATATAAGCAGCAGCCAGGAGGGCCTCGTAGCATTCGTAGATCCACACGCTCACGGCGCTCAGCAAAGCACCCAATTTCCTTCTGCAACTCGACTCCTACGGCCAACGTCTCGGCTGCTGATTGTGGCGCATCTTCCGTCTTCGTGCAACATTCACCACCACTGCTATTTCCTGCTACACACCTTTAGGCAATTTGTAAAAAAATGTGTTGACCAGGGAGCGGATATCTTGGTGCTCACTCAAAAGTATTCCCCCTGGAAGCCCAGCCCCCCCACCCCCCCTTTTTTTCAAAAACATTTGGGCTTGCACGGACATTTTGTTTTTTTTATCTTGCATCAGATTGAGCCTACTTCACTGCTCCAAGCAATCTACATGGATCCATATGTCCACATTTGCTGTGTTCTTGTGCAGTGATTGGCACTTCAGATGTTTGCTTTGAGCTCCGGCTCAATTCATATGACAAGTATTGGCTTTGTGTCTTGGCCTGCCTGACCCTGTCAAACTAGGTCGATATATGTATTAGGACTGAGAGGTTACCATAGGGCTTATTAAGATCCCCAAGGTTTTTAAAAGTATAGCTTTGGCATTTAGTTTTTAGGTTGGTTTGTGATTTTGGTCATGCTGAAGTATCTTGTTGCATGCTTATTTGTTTGGGTTGTCCCCTACATGATGGTATAATCGCTAACAGAGATCCCATTTAGATCTGCCCAGTTAATGCTAAAGGATTTGACGCTCCATATCAGGAAGTGATGCATGCAACCTTGCTTCTTAGTGTTTCAAAACCAACTGTTGATTAGCTTCCACATCAAGTAACATGATTGTAATGGTTTATTCCAATTGTATATATAACCATTAACTCATTCAGGCTTTCAGAAGAGTGACGGCCATTTTAACCAAAAGTTTAACTATTCATTAGAAGCCTCCAGGCATTCAAGAGTTTGAAATTAAAAACAAAAAGGTGCCTTTCTTTTCCTGATAGAGGCACACCGGGATGCATGTGGAATTCAAACTGAGGGAACTGGCAGGGAAGTGTATGCTTTTGAGAAAGCTGTATTGTTTTTCTGCTTGTCTTAAAGAACGCTTCCCGCAGTCATGTCATCTTGGGGGTGAGGGCCTTCCCTCAGAGGTGCGGGCCCACTCTGGGAGGAAGTTAATGTGCTGTGTTGGTAGTCGTCTACACACACTTCCAATAAGCGCGGGTTTGTGAGCTGGGCATGCAGAAAGTCTTTATTCGTTGCAACTCATAATCAAAGTCATCAGCGGTGGCGTGCTGTGTCAACTCCACTGCAGTTATGCCTGTGAGGGAGAACAAATGACTGCTGCACGAGCGGGAAAAAAAAAACAAGAGGAGAGAAGGAAGAGGAGGAAGAATCTATAATAATGGAGAGATTACTTTTCTGCATAAGCGAGGAGAGGATTTATTCAGCATATGTCGACATTTGACACGGGAGTAGCAAATCATGCCTGGGTGGTAAGAGTGGGGTGCTTAGAAAATGCCATAAAAACAGTTAAGTCGTGATTAAAATACGCAGCTAACGTGACGGCTCTATCACTCAGCATATGCTTTATAGTATGGTTCAAGGCGTCGGCCATTAGAGGAAAGTGTGTGTGGGGGAGCACTTGGAGTCCATCCAGGCCTGACCGATGTCATCTCCGCTGGGAATCCACAATCCCAGAGGGGGTGAGGGATGGGTGTGAAAGAGGTCTCATCTAGCCTACGCTGTGGGACCACCAATTGCCCTCTGACAACTAAGAACCTTACACACACACACACACACACACACACACACACACACACACACACACACACACACACACAGAAACACACACTGGGCATAGACACAGAGTCTCTCACACACTCACACATACTGTAGGACACACACACACACAGGCACTTTCACATTACATCTACACATCCGATATCCACAGGGCGAAAGCAGTGGAAAAAATGAACAGTGAAATGAAAACAATGATTCCAGTACCACAGGCCATACACATCTACGTTGCCAGCAAGGAGGGTTGAAGGTAGCTGGGAGCTGAGTGTGGTGAAGAGCATAAACAACGCACATAGGGGATCGCTTGGGAAGATGAGAGGAGAGACAGAGCGGAGGAGAGGAGAGGGCTATCAGGTATGCGGGGCCAGATAATGGGTCCACTCCTTCCGGCAGGAGTACCTTTCATGGAGCCGGTAATCAGAGCGGGATGAGCCGTGTTGAGGAGCAGCACTGCTGCTTGCACGTGACAGTAGCACAATCATCTTCCAAGGGCCAATCAATTCCTCCCCACGCTGAAAAATAAGCAAGCAGCGTTTGGATATCAGGCGGTTTCCTCACTCGCTTTCTGTGTTACTCTCTCTCTCTCTCTCTCTCTCTCTCTCTCTCTCTCTCTCTCCCTTTACATCCCCAATGCTCCCCATCCTCTCTGGCTTTATCACCCTGCCCTGCTTGTCTCATATGTTTGCGCACGCACACAAACTCACACACACACACACACACACACGCACAATACACACGCTCACACACGTGCGCATTCTCTATCTCTGTCTCTCTTTCAGAAATGTGAACCTTGCTGCTGGCTGGATAACCCAAGGATTTATCTGAATTTTCAGGATAGGCGTCTCTGATGCAATCTCTTTTGTGAAGATTGCTCCAAAACGGTGTGTGCTATGACTTACAGGGAGCTTGTGGTATCTCTGGATCTTTCAGAGTTTTCTGGGGAATTACAAAAGAGATGAGGGAAGAAAATGGAGCCTACTGCAGATGAGTCTGAAATGAGGGCCTTGAGACATTCTCTGGCTCCTCTAGGCTGTCTCCCTATGTGTGTCTGTGTGTGTGTGTGTGTGTGTGTGTGTGTGTGTGTGTGTGTGTGTGTGTGTGTGTTTGTGCAAGGCCAGCCTGAGGCTTAAGCGAACTAAGCAGCTGCTTGGGGTCCCCACACCACCAGGGGGCCCCCAAGAGCACTTGGAAACTTTTCATTTTTCTTGTGATAAACTTTATATTATGGTAATCATACAAAAGTCAAGTGTCTCACAAGGTAATAGCCTACTAATAGTTTGAACAGTTCCCTGTTCCTGTCAGAGCTGCCTTCACATTATGTTAGGCTTCTGCATTGTGCACAGAAACACAGCAAGATACAATCAGTCAGAAGAGGTGTCAAAAAATGAATGTTACAAAAAAGAACTCTCACAGAGACCATTTAAGATCTCTCTGGCTCAGCGAAAACTTAGAAGAAAAAAACAGAACAAGATACACAGCAAGACAACGATAGGTTTGCGTGACTAATGACAGTAGCCTATCGCCATAAGCGTTCACTACCATTAATGTTTCAAACAAGGCTTCTGTTTATTGACCAACTGATGTTACCTAGGTGGGTATCTGTCTATGGCATTATTCTAACATTAACTAACAAAACACAACAAAAGCTTCCAACTGTTACATTTGAAAATGCTTTTCTGTGGACTTTTCTGCGAGGTCACTACCTTTTAAGACACAGAAGAGTAAAAACATGCAGGCTGAAGTATGATGTATGCCCCACAGCTACAACTAATGCAACTGAAAAAAGAGGTTTTTGGATTTGCAGTATTCAATATTATTGGTGGTCAGGAGCCCCCAAATCAAATTCTGCATAGAGCTTCATAATGGCTTGGGCTGGCTCTGTGCCTTTGTGTGTGTATGCGTGTGTGTGCGTGTGTGTGTGTGTGTGTGTGGCCCCTGTAGATCAGCTGATGAAGTGGGGCCAGTGGCCCCTCCAAGGTCAGTAGCGCCCTTCTATTCCCTGTGGTAGTAGCGCACAAACGAATGGGTGTGTGTGGCAAAGTACACGCAACAAGTCCTCGCGCAATTACCAATGTCAATGCATTCCGCTTCGCTGAACTGTTAGCCGTGGGAACGTATTTTGTCATTATCCTCCTTGTTAGCGAATTAACTGATTGAATGTTTTATGAGATTGCTGCGCCATATAAGCCAGGCCCTCACTCTCCACTAGAGCTCACTCATTCCACTGAATGCAACGGGTCTACTGGAAGTCAATATGCTCTGTTACACATAGGCTCCCACACCTAACCTCTTTTATCGTCATTTGATTTTTTAATATGATTACATTGTTACCCGTCAGTTGATTTGAGGAAAACGTCCTTAGCTCAGTGAGTGATGTACTTACAGAAAGCTGTGTCATCATGATACTATGTAAACAAATATAGAGCTCTCGAGAAGGCTTATACACGATACATATGAGGAAATATGTTCATATAGAAAGATTAAGGAATAGCTTTTTTTTTTAAATAAATGAGAACTACTACATGTTGTGTCGTCCACTTTAACCCTGACTATGTTGTACCTGATGAAAGATGCATTTTGGATTCTGTCCCAGCCTGCCCGTGATGCTTGTTGGGGTTTACAAGTTGGGGTGACAAGTCTTTGACTGCCCGCTGCATTTTAGCATGCAAGGCTGAGGAGGTCACGTTGGGTCGCCTGTCTGATTAGCGCTCTGCAGAATCACAAAATTAGACATGCGAGTCGCCTGTGAGCCGTCTGCTTCCTGCCCTCAACGAGGTCACGCCATGCCGAGAAGTGCCAAATTACACAGTAAAAACCTCAAAGAGAATGATGTTCGACATGGCGAGGACTGAAGGATTCCTAAATTACTGCAGTTGAAATATTTTTTTTTTCTTCTGAATTTCTGTCCTTGACTGACTGTAATTGTCTCTAGTGCAAAACCATTTGGTGACATTTTACTTTCAGATGTTGGACTAGCCTGTTAATCTGACTTCAAATGGCCATTTAAACATAATAAGACCCAGCCCTCTGGATGCAGTTTGCTGTTTGTAGTGAGACTTGCGACGGCGCCTGTAATGATAATGGTGCTCTGAAACGGCTTTATCCACTGCTGCCTCATCCTTCTCTCTGTGTAGCGAGTGATCCAGTCTGTTTTCAAGTAGGGCAGACCAACAGCCACGCTTTTTAGACCCGACTGCATGATTTGTCATTAGCAGGGTGTCTCATATCAAAAGAGGCGGACTATACATCCCTCTCATGCCTGGGTGATGGGGTTTCAGACGGGGAGGTTGATAGAGTAGAGGACCTGTAGGGACACATTGGTTGGCCAGGGTAGTCCGGAAGTATTAATGGCCTTCTTACTATGACCTGTTACACACATGACAGTTCATTTTCTGCATGATCTCACAAAAAGTCGATACAATCTTGTAAAGACAAATACCGCATAGCACTTCCTAAGTGCTGTGGGTTTCCGACGGAACATTAATCAAAGGAGCCCAGCATGGCTGCCAGAAAAGAGCCCGCCCAGCGAGTCCTCATGCATTAATACAAAAGCGCGAGATGATCTATGAATGAATTCATACCAGGTGTTGCCTTCATTACACTGAAATACTGCTGGAGTCAATAAAAAAAGAAAAGCATTTCTGTTGGGGCTCATCTATAGCGCAGACATTTGAGTGCACTGTGGGGAGTGAAAAATTCACCGCCTATTGCAGTTCTCAGCATACTATTTCAGGGGACCTGTTTACGTCGCATACTCAGGAGCAGGAGAGTGATTTATGGAGAGAAAGAATGGGATTCACATTAGGGTCTTTGAGATGTGTGGTGTTGGGTGGAGTCAGAGTGGAAACGTGGGGAAAGGCTGGAGGAACACCACTACAATGTCTAATGTGTAACACACATTACATTCCACACACACTGTGTCCAGACCAGGTGGTTCACTGAAGCACAGTAAATGCTAAATAAAGGTCTTAATTAGAGTAAGACTCCACCAGGTTCACAGCAGCCACCCGGAGGGCTAACAGGGCAAAGTAGGCATATTAGATATTGCCAGGGGTTAAATTGGGCCAGGGCTACCCTGGGACATCAGCCTACATTTTACCGTGTCTGGTGCTAAGTCTCTGCAGTCTGCACATACTAGGGGTCTGTCATTCTTGCACATCCTCTTCTCGAGCTTTTCTCATACCTAATAATTTAATTGAACACATTTTCACTTTTTTTTTTTAGTTATACTAATGAGACGAGAACTTGAGATCATTAGAACATTCACAGGGTTTTATTTTTTTTCTGTCAGTGGTTTGAAGCTACATCAGCCACTTGTCACATGGCAGAGTGAGGTGGTCAGAAACAGAATAGCCTACATCTGCTCTGCTTAAACAATGTTTTGATTATAGGCCACTAAATGATAAACATAACTGTTCCATTAAGATTGCTGGCAACTTTTGTTTGAATTGCTAAGCAAGCCTGCAAATATTGAATTTTCTCAGCCTTATGCAGTTTGAGAGGAATATCAGAGCTCAATTTACTCTGGCAGGTCATGCAGGCTAGTCTGACCATTTAATAGCTGTTACAATGAAATGTTTCTTTATGTGGGTCTACTAGGTATGTCTTCATTCTAACTGAGTTCATAGAATGTATAAAAAGAATGGGAAAATGTGTTCTGTCAGTAAAAGAAACCAGTTCGTTCATTTTCTTCATCTTTCAAGATAATGCATCACGGATGTTAAAAACTTTAGCCACTTAATAAAATGATATATCAGACTGAACAGAAATAGAACCACCAAAAAAAACAAACCATTGTTTTGCATGGTTGCACAGGGGCATATGTGTGTCATAGCAGAGAAAACCCATTTTCCCTCCTTACACTTGGCAGTGGTTGGATCTCTTCAAAGATGGATTACAAAGTATTGGAAGTGAGTGGTAAGTCAGTGGGAATTCACCCAACAACGCCTCCAGATATCCAAAAATGTTAGGCGAGAGAAGATGACTAACCAGAAGATCATTCATATCATTTTGTCAGCAGCAAGCTCTGAAATTGATTATGGTGTTCCATTTGCTCCTGAGCAATACTCACTGATTTCAGTCCATTCCTTGGCATGACTGTTCACAGAATTATAAAAGATGGCAGACTAAACTCGAACAGACCCACTATTTAAAAAAATATATTTTTCCTCATTTCACCTGAACCTGCCCTGGAGTTGCTAATACATATTCTGCAACAGTACTATTTTGGAAGGAAGTATTTGCATTAGTCTTTCAGCCTCATGCCAAGGGTGGCTGCAAAGGCTAAAATGCAAGTTGTAATCAAGATATTCAGAGAAAAATGTCTACAGGAACACTGGGAATGTATTGACCAGGAATGTATGTATGTGTGTGTTTGTATGTGTGTGTGTGTGTGTGTGTGTGTGTGTGTGTATGTGTGTGATGGAGTGGGAGCAAGAGAGAGAGAGTGGGTGGGCTTTGCAGTGCGTGTGTTCATTTTTCTGATCATATATGTCAGGATCGATTTTAATCACAGGCTATGTGCTTAGCTGACGCTAGCTTATGGTCTTCAAGGTTCGGCACCGTGGTTAACGCTGATACAACCCTCTACCCCCCATGAGGAAAGGTTATATTTCAACTCTGCAATACAAGCTATTTGTACAGTGTCAGTCACTCTAAGTACTGGATAGGGAATTTACTGGCATCATGAATTCAGTTCTAGAACATCCTGCAGAAAACATACATACTGCCAACATTCCACGCAATGAAATATTTTTTTTTCTCTATTACATGTGCCATACTGTTTTGCTCTGTTACATGTAAAGGATGATCTGGCTTTCACACCATATCATCGAATACAATTAATTACATTTGTGTCACTGTAAGGTTAGGAATATGCAACGGAGGGGGAACAACTTGCATAGATTGCACTTCAGCACTGTTGAGTATGCCCCATGCAATGCACTGAAAATCTATTTCCATATCAGCAGCTGGCATTACAACACACAATACCAAACCGTGCTCTCTCTTTTGATCAGGCCGTTCCCGTCGTACAGTGTCCCTCTCACTGGCAATTAAGATATGCCCACATCTGATCCCAAACCACCGCGAGGCTGACCCCACAGAGCTGACCGCTGCTGTGCGGCAGCCACCAGCCTGAGCTCCCCACCAGTCGTCAGCTCAGAGAGGGGAAGATACGCCACATAATGAAGCCTCGATAAGAGTTAATCGCTTTCGGCTGGCTCGCAGGTCGCAGCATGCCGTCCTGATAATACCGGATCAGGACACACAGACAGAGATGAGGCAGGAAGAGTGGAGAGAGGAGTGTGGGAGGGTAGAGAGAAAGAGAGAGAGAGAGGGAGAGAGAGACTGATTAAGAAGACGAGAGATTGAATGAGTGAGAGAAAGAAGGAGGAAGCTAAGTAAGACAGCAATTGTGTGAGTATGAAAGACACTGATTGAAAGAGAGAGGGGGGGGGTGAAAGAGAGAATGAGTGAGAGTGGAAATGCAAGAAGAAAACATCAGACGGGTTATAGCCCAGCACATAATTGCTGTCAGACTTTTAAACCACAGAAAAGACACAGGGGAGTTAACATTGGGGAAAGTCACTTGACTTCAAAATACAACTTCCTTACTTAACTATTAATTCATGATAACACATTCAGTTACAACATGTTAATGTTTGCTTTGTTAAAATATTAATGTATGTTAAATTATACAGAGAAGGTCAGGGCGGGAATATGTATAGACTCAGCACATCGCCATATTTGCCTTGTTTGTTTTCATGGCTGCTTGAGACTCCATATTAAAATTCCTATGAGTGACATCTGCGTTGGACACAGCCGCCATCCTGGAGATTGCGTGCTTGCGGAGGCTCTCTCCCACGGAATGGATGAGAGGATTGCGGCAAAAAAATGGCAATTACCCCCGGGCCACGAGGAGACCTTTCGCTAACCCTGACAGGGAATAAATGCAGACGAACCTCGGCACGCTCTTTGCATAAACTTGACCAAAGGCACTTTGGGTGCTCTCGCAGCCCCCCCGCTGATTTCTCTCTGTAGCCCCATTCTGCTCCTGTTACAGCTTCATCGGTTATCGCACGTGGAGCAGGCTACGTCCACCCCCACCACCCCACCCGCTGGGGCTTCACAGGCACATTCACAGAGGAAGCAGGTGACACTGCTATCGAAGGCTTTATGCTGGCTTCTGCCAGCTCTCTTAAATATCCCTCCTTATCTTCTCCAAAGGCCTCCTATCATTTAGAAATATGCCTTATTGTTAAAAGAAATCCCCTTTTGCTATAGATATTTTTTCCCTCTTCAATCCACTCTGTCTTTCACTCGCTCTCTGCAACCACCAATATCTCCCTCTCTCTCTTTCTCTCTCTCTCTCTCTTTTCCTCTATTTTGCTTACTTCTTCCTCTGATGCCCATCTGATGTGAGCTGTAATTGTATGTGACTGCCTGTCCTGATTCGAAGACAAATTTCACTAAATCAAAACAAACATCCAAGATCTGGCCATTGTCAAGTCGAGGCTTTCTCTCTCAAAAGTGATTGATTAAAAAAACAGCATGCCAAATGTCTTGTCCTCTCTTACCCCCTTCAAAGGTGTCCCTGTGCTGCAGCTCTGCCTAGTTAGAGCTCTGACAGTAGTTATATTTACAGGAGATGGCGGTAATGGTTGCTCTGAGCATCGGAGCGTGTGGGTAGGACTCCACTGCTGAGTCAGTGTGGAGCAGCGCCAGCAGCACCGGTGCAGCCAAATACAGATCCGCCACATAGATGGCAGCACCGGTGCAGCCAAATACAGATCTGCCACATAGATGGCAGACACAAAGGTCTGCGTTCACACACTTGCTCACAGGCCAACCGGTGACCTCTTTGAAAAAAAAAAACAAAAAAAACAGTCCCAATTGAGAGTCAAGTTTACAGAGATCGATTAATTGATTCTTTTTCAGCACAAGAGTTACCATATCTGAACGTACAATATTTTTGGAGATTCTGTTATCAATTCAAGGTTGTGCTTCTTTTCTCTGCAGCTGGATCTGACAGCTACATGTTAAGTACACACATGCAGGGTTGCATCTGCAGAAATGTGCAATTTTTATTTTCTATTCCGTACAAATGCAATGTAAAGCACTGTGCAAAATGAATGAGCTTGTGAACATCTACAGGTGTAGAGGTATGCTTTAAGGTTAATTGGACCCACCGCCTGTGTTTCAAGCAAGGAGGTCACCTGTAGAGTAAGCATGAAACCCCATTTTAGGTGTCCCTTCACAGCGCTTGTGCTTAAATAAGACCTTTAAAAGCAGGGCACGGTTTTTGGACTTATAAAACAGGTTTCCTCACCTCTCTCTCACTCTGGCTTAGCCAGCTGCTCTCCGGGCACCACTGCTGCTGCCGGGGGGAGTGCCAGCTCCGTCAGGCACCAGGTGAAGAAGATGAAAAGCTCACTCTCCCAGTGCGGCATCCCAACACCGTGCCCATCAGCTGCAGAGCCCACTTCCGAAGGTGCCATTAATCAGGAGTCCACCTCTCAGGAAGGGCACCCTGAATCGACTTGGCAGCGGGGTGCTGATTTCGCTCCCATAATCTGCGTCAGGAGCTCATTCCTGCAGCCCTCACAGGATGTCAGCCATCCCTTGATGAGCCAGAGGTTAACACTCCATCAGGGCAGACATGTTATCTGAGAATCAGACAATCAGTTCATTTCAGATATCTTGGGATTGTTATTTCAGTGTATCACTTCCACTGTCTGAAGCCTTAGGGGTGACTAACTAGCAAATATCAACCTTAGACATTAACAATGAGCACTGACTCCATTTTGATCAGAGCTGAGCCCATATTTGCTTGGAGGCTGCTTACTGTTTACTTGTACCCTGCTGCCCCCTGGTGCTTAGAAGGATGAACAGGTTGTGATGAGCAAATAAAGTACAAAGCGAGATCAAAATGACAGTTGCTCCTCAGATTGTGCCTGACCGCTGTGCTGATTTTTGCTCTTCATTTTAATGGAAACTCAGTAGATAAATGGTTGAGAATTTAAAGCACTTTTTAAAAATATTTTGGTATCAGCAGCCTGCGCACTATTGAGGATTTCTTGCCAACTGTCTAAACAGATGGGTAACCTTTAAAAGTATTTAAAAAACACACTGAAGTTAGATCTGCTGCTTTTGCATGCTAAAATCATTCATCTCAATTCAGTAGATCAGTTCAGTTTCATGTCAAATGAACTAAGCTACTTCAGTTTAAGCCTGGCATGACCACCAAATTACTTTGATCAGAGGTTTCAACATTTCTTGGCACTCTAATTCATATTAAAACAACATGAAAGGACAATGTCTCCTCCCGAGGCAGTAAGACAAATGACAGCAGTGACAAACTGCACTGTCAGTTCTGCTTAAGTAGACTAAAGTGTCTAAGCATCGGCATAATGGCATCAAATGACTCTGAAATAATGTCTGTCGGGAGTCTAATCTCCCAAGCATTAGACAACAATGAGTTCATTAGCGCTTTAAATTGTGTCTCAATTTGAGGTGTCTGAGCAATCACCATACAGGGGTTTTAATACGATAGCTGTGGTTAATTTAATCCAGTGATTCTCATATCCCAATTAGTCATTTGAGTGCTTAATAATGATAATTCACTTCTACACAATTAAGAACACTACAGGCAATGTTATTTGTTGAAAGTTTACTGAAAGCCATTGGTACAAAACAACAGACATTTTAATATACATAAAGGCACAACTAATCACAATAATACAAATAACAAAAAAAACTACAAGTTATTGTGGTCTTTGAAACAGTTCAGTTGCTGCAAAAGCATAATACCTTATTTCACTGGGTAGTGATACCCATGATATGTTTTTGCCATTTACTTCAATGACCTAAAGACCACAATCTGTAATTCACCTTTATGCACCCACTTGTAAAAAGCACAACATCTTCAGATTCTATAAAAACACACAATGCATATAACAAAAAAAAGTTTAATTCCCTAAACTCCACACAGGTACGTTGGGGGTTTGGTATTATACCTGTTTATACCTGTTTGGTATTATACCGGGTTTATCTCGAGCTGGAATGGAGTGGTACAATTCGCAACAAATATATTTAAAGGTGCTGAATTTGATATTTAGGACATTGGCCAAATATTGTCATAACCCTGTAATTTGATAGTTTCAATGTGCTTCATTCAAGATATTGGGATTATGCTATATTTTTGAGATCGCTATATCAAAAATGTGTGATTCTGATCAGATTTCTTGGTAACATGTTGCAAACTACACATTTGAATATATAAAATGTTCTCTGTTAAATGCATCATGGCAAAAAAGACAATATTTCAAAGCCCTTCATTAATTCTTTGTTACAGATACTTAAGACAGAGGTTTAACTGTAACAAACAAAGTCTATCTTAGAAGGCTACAGAGATCAGAGGATATGGCTCTTTTGAGACCCCTGTCAACTTCCATAGTTTTCTTTTCTTTCTGGGCTTTATCTCCCCATTCCATCTAAGGGCCATGTTTCAGGACATTTAAAGAGGTCTACAACTCAAATATTTGTGTATACTTCATATTGACATTTTTCAGTACAGAAAGACATTTTTGATTACAACGATCAAGCAAAACATACATTATTAGCAATCAATAACACAGTTAACAGGTAAAATGGTAAACTCTAGCAAAGACCTATTTGTAGCCAAATATGGTTGGCTTCAGATTATATGAAATAACAGCAACAAAGTAACGAGTTACAAGTAGCCTACATAAAGTGTTTTATCTTGATAACCATTAGAACAATGATTTGCCATTTTAACCATCATTGAGCATCTGTACCTTGAATACAGATTAAATTCAGTTTACCCACATCAAATCATCATCTAGTTCTTGTGAGTCTTTGTCTTCACCTGTGTAAAAGAGCTGAAGATTAAAAGTACTTCACTTGTGTAATGAACACACCTTAGAACCCAGAGTAGCAGAATTCCTGGATTTAATTTCAGTATAGTGCAACTACAGAATTCTGTCTTTTTGTTGGTCAACTTTAAGCCATAGACCACCAAATTTACCAATTGTTTTGGTAAATTTGGTTGGCTTGCTATTAATTGGTCCTAGAATTTTAAGATACACACTTATCTTAAAATATAAACAGAATATGGTGGATGGTCTGTCTCCACATATTTAATCGTTTTCTGAATCATTAATGTATGCAGGCACTTAACTACAAGTCTTAGACACATTCACAGCAGCAGTTGAATAAAGAGGCCATTTTCTATGAACAACTTCACAATGGTTTACCATCATTCTTTTCCTTCAACGATACATTTGTTCCTGCACTTTTGTATTACATCTATCACATAGGGGTTGGAAAAGTTACTTTTTAAGTGACACTTTCACTCTGCTCCAAGTACTGGATCCAGATGTTCCACCTCAGGCCTTCACAAACAACCCAGAGAAGTGACCACATCCTGGAAGGCCTGTCAACAGACAAGCGAGCACACAGTCTTTAAGCATACTTGACTATAAGGATACTTATATACCATCACATATTTCACCGACGATACTCACCTGTAAATTGGTGAAGAAGTAGGAAAGTGCAATGAATAGTTTTCTCTCATGTTCATTGTATCTCCAGCAATGGATGGCTTGGCCTGACACAGAAATAATGTTAATGCATCAGGAAAGTTTGAAACTGTAATTTTATTTAACACTTACAAATGAAATGCCCAGAGGCCTTGACCATTTAGTTGGTGAGAAGAAGAGCATGATGATTGTTAAGTTAGACAATAATATTGAGTGTAACAGGGCCAAAAATAGACAGATATGTCAGTACTTCAGATCATCTTTGAACACAGATCATGTGTGAAAGCAGTGTTGGATTAGAAAACATGGCATTGCATGTGTTTCACCAGTACCTTGAGCTTTCTGCTGAAATGCACCAGATAAGTCTCCGATGAAGAACAAGCCTTGTTCGAAAGTTATCTGGTCATACTTGTCAACGTTTGTCAAAAGACTACCATTGACAGGGAGGTATAGTGTGCTGCCATTGGGTTCCCAGCGTTCAGAGAAATACACTCCTTTCTGACCACTGATATGGATAAAAGGTCCTGCAATGAAAAATGTGTAAGCTTATGCATGTATGCCCTTTTAGAAAGAAAAGTTGCATATTAGCAATCATCAGGGACCTGAATGCCTTTTCTAAGTTCAACTGATAAGTTGGAAGAACAAGCCATTCTATTTTCACTGTGAGAATCAGGACACCAGTCTGGCGTGCATGCTGTGTACCAAGAAGGATTAAGGGGTGGGAAACAACGCAGCTGTGACTGGTTGCCAAGAGCAAAAAATATCCAACTTACTGTTCCTTCTGGGGGGTTCTGAGAAAAGAGAGTTTCTGAGTTCTGTATTTCCATTAAGTACACCGTTATTTTCCTGCCCCACGTCATCTCGCTTACGCTTATTAGATAAATAAACCGGATTGGCATCTCCCAGTCCATTACTCCATTTCTGCTGGAGAAGTCCATCTAGGCTCTCGGTGGAGAAAAGCCCATTGGAGCGCTCCATTCTGTCAGTTACGACAGTATCGTTATACTAATAATGATTCAGAACAGATTCATAAATTAAATTTCAAGAGATAAACACTAAGCAAGAGCCCAGGAGACCGAATGTTTCCAGAGAAATATCAGTTGAGTTAAGTGAAGGGAAGGTAGTCCGCAGCAGAGCTGTTGGTTGCCGAAGAAATCTAACGTCATTTACCGATGACAATTGGCAAATAGCAGTTTATGAAATCACAATGGCGCTGTCTGCAGAGTAAACACATGAATCTCTTTTCGTTTTATTATTTCAATTGCGACCACTGATGTCTACGACTCTTTTTTTGTGTGTAGCGCATGAAAGTTAGGCGAGCAAAAAATCAAAACAATTGAGCATGAGCTCTTAGAGCGCCTCTATATTGCCCGGCCTATAACAGCCATAAACTGTGACAGAGATTACAAAGTAAAGAAAAATAAGATGCTTCCAGTTATAATTATGAATACATTTTTATATTTTAACTCTTTTATGGCCGCACAAAAGAATAATATTAGACAAACATGCCTAATCCAGACAGGCAAATCTTAGTAGACCTACGCCGTGAGGGCTTGATCATGAAAAAAAAATACACTTCATGACGTATTTCCGTTCAGGCTCACATGGTGTGTGTTGCACTCTGCGCTGGATAATTGATCTTCAACATTAGACCAGAGTCCGTCCCTAGACATTCTCTGATTAGACCAATATGTTCAAGATTGAGGGCCTTGGTCCTAAAATGGACCCAGAAGAGATGAAAAAGAAAATGAGGGAAGATGTAATTTCGTCCGTGAGGAACTTTTTGATATACGTCGCTCTTCTCAGAGTCAGTAGGTATCACCAAGGACTGATTTGCTAATGAGATGGCTAACATGTTTTCTTCTCACACTAACATTAACGTTAATAGCTCACTGAAGTGTCCGAACCTGGTCCGAAAACGTCTAGCAGCTATTCGGGTTGTGTTTCGTAATGTGACTTCTACCTGTTTTGACGAATGTAGCTAATGCGTTGCAAAGCAGGGAGATGAACTGATGAGCAGTCACTAGCGTCCCTAGCTAAGCTACTTAACGTTAACTAGCGAAGCTATGTCAACGTGAAACTACTTTGAGATTTAATAGATCATCGCTTAATGTTTTTTTATTTTATTTAGTGTTTATTTTCAGCTTTCCCTGAACTTAGGGGGCACTATTAGCCACACAACGAGGTCAGAGACATATACCGACAAGAAGACACGCCAAGGTTATTTGAAAACGTTCATGTTGCCTTACTAGTAGGCCTCTGAGCATTTTAGTTAGTTGGCTGAAACCGTGCGCAGTGTATCTTTTTGAAGCAATGAGAATGTTGAGAGTGACAGACAAAATAACCTAGCAGAATAAATGCACGTGTCCTTACCACCTGGAGCCTATGTGCGCTCTGCATTAGCATATTGCCATGACAGGTAGGGATGCACAATTATCGCAGTCGCAATATGAACCAACGCAATTATCTAACCGCAAAAGCTGCAAATAATCGTGCACAGTTAATCTGGTCACATTTGACATATTCATAATTCACCTTGACTGACACTTCTGATTGGTGGACATGCATAGTGTGTGAAGCACAGAACTTCTGATTGGAGAGCTTTACAGTCAATCAGGAGTGCTGTGCTTCTCCACCAGTCAGAAGTGATACAACCAAAGTCCTTTTAGGCAAGTCCCTCCACTCAGCGGCCATATTGCAACGCTTTTTGGGCACTTAACGGGCATCTATTTGGGCAGAAATGCACGTGACACCAATCTTGCTCCAGCGCCGAGATCACAACAAATGATTGGCACAATGTCTTCACAACACACCACATGATTGGCTCAATGTATTCACATGGTGACGTCACGGAAGGGCTGGGATATGTGAAGACAACTATTGGCGTTACAAACTAACCCCATGCATTTCTATGGAGGATTTTTTGAGTGCTGTGTCTCTTCATTAGAAAGTCTCTGGTACAACTTAGACCCTGTTCAGACTGCAGGCAAAAGTGGCCCAAATCTCAAATCTTGCCCAGATTTTTTTCAAATCAGATTTAGACCACTTCCATACGTGGTTCTGAATCAGACCCAGGTCTGATTTTTTTTTCAATGTGGCCGCAGTGTGAACAACCAATGTGGATTTGATGCGACTTTTACATCAGTCTACATCGATATTTGTCACAATTATCTTAGACCCCTTATTGGAATATCGAACTGAATCAATTCATTGACATTCAAAAATCATATTGCAGGCCCCAGCCGTGGCGCAACTGGCTGGGGCACCTGCACCGTACGCCGACAACCCGGGTTTGATTCCCGCCCCGTGGTCCTTTCCGGATCCCACCCCGACTCTCTCCCACTTACTTCCTGTCACTCTCCACTATCCTGTTGCATTAAAGGCATAAAAGCCCAAAAAAATATACGTAAAAAAAAAAAAAAAATCTTATTGCAATCACAATATCTGTCAGACTATTACAATTACAATAAGATATTTTCCCCAAATCGTGCAGCCCTACTATCTAAAATGGCCCAGACATACGTGTAAAGAATCATAATAGTGTTACACTTGTATTTTAACTCTGAACATTTGCAGATATGATTATAACCCTTAGCTTGTTGTCTTGTTTGTCATCTTGCATCCTCCCATTGACCTATTGTATTTGTCAGATGTCCATTAAAAGTGTCATAACTTCATAAACCAAAAGTCAAATGACATCAGCATAACTCTTTTTCCATGTCCTCAGTGCAATGAATCAGTTATGGCTGGATCATCAGCACTGATTAGACACACATTGACGGTCAATTCGGGTGTGATAATCACTTTTGCATTCTTGATTGACTGTAGCCTTTGTAATCATTTATGTTTGTTTTTTTTTTCAGCACCTTATGTTCTTAAGAAACTGGACAGCATATGAAGTTGCTCTAAGAAACTGAAGTCACTCGTATCCCA
Organism: Alosa sapidissima; assembly: GCF_018492685.1. Taxonomy (NCBI): domain Eukaryota; kingdom Metazoa; phylum Chordata; class Actinopteri; order Clupeiformes; family Clupeidae; genus Alosa; species Alosa sapidissima. The sequence continues at coordinate 21,373,052 of NC_055970.1, read as the reverse complement.
TGTTTGGACGGCACAGAAACCAGAATCAAATGTGCGGAACAGCTGCAGTCAAGATCCTGCATAAACATACGAGCTGATTTGACAAACCTTATTCAGGGCACATCAAACTGCCCTCTGTCCGAACTAACTACATGTTGTGATGTGAATACTGTTGGTTATTTTGCCTTTTTTTTAATTTTGTATGAGCAACTGAATGTAATATTATTTTGGAATATTGTAATTACTGATGTTCATCTAACAGTTATTCGCACCACTTAAACAGCCAATTTCCTTTTTCTATTCTCAAAGAAAAAGAATGTCTTTATTGTTGCAGTTTGAGAAGACTGGCTGGCCTCCTGGTCACAGCAATAAATTTGTGGAGCAAGAATAACACTGCCTTTTGTTTTTCTTGATAAAAGATAAAAGATCAACCGGTCTTACAAGCAGCTGTTTTCAGTAAGAATGATTTCATGATGAAGACAATAAGAGTCCCTGTAAGCTTATCAAATAAGTACATAAAAAATACTCTATTATATGAAGTTTACTAACATGCAATTTCTGCTTTTCTCTCCCCTTTATTTTACAAAGGGCATTTACTGTATTTATATACAGTTTTATTCCACATTAAACTGAACATAAACAAATGTAAGTCCTACATGCACTGGAAAGCGCTTGGTGATGCTGGCTTACATGTAACAAACTGAAATGTAACCCACGTAACAAACATAAGATAATGTAATTTAATCTGGTATCCACCAAGGTGCAATTTCATTGCTGTAATGCAAAATGTTTTATCACACATTTGATTAACTGTAATACTGTATTACAGTGTAGGCCTTGGAAGGTGTAGGTTATAGTTTACCAAACTTGCAAACAGAGAGGCCTTATTTAATTGACAGAGAAAGTATTAGGCCTAGGTTGGCCATTTTTGCCTAGTTATCAAATTAGTTTTAGATTTTGCACTTTACCCATCGTTTAAATCTGGTAGTTGTACCCATGATCTTAATGAAACTGTAATCATACCATGCCTTTTAGTATTTTGTAGCTGTGATTTAGATACATTTTAATGGAAAATGAAACATCATGCATCTCCACCTCGACTCCAGTACAGACGATGGCGATATTTCACGACATCACCGAAAAGGGTGCTTCAGTAGTATTTTCGACCCCGTGGGTAGCCTAGGGCAGAGCCAGAGCCCGTATTTTTGATAGGCTACAAGCCATACACTAGGCTACTAGAACTCGCTGAGTATTTATACGCATATTTTATACATTATGATGTACACCTAGACCTACTTGTTTGTAAGATATTGATAATTAACGCATTGTGTACGTGACACTGGTTAGTTCGCGGCGTTGACTGACGTTACGTTAACTTAAATGTAGACATAATTATGCTAAACTAAAGTAGGCCTATCTTTGCTATAACTTTTCACCCTTTTACAACAGTAATCTAGAGCGGAGCTCTGTTCTAGATTATTTGACCGTAACCCCCAATTTTGGAAATTTCACCTCTTGTGCTACCTAGCAACGTCAACGAGTGAAATGTGTTCAGGACCAATCTATGGGACCAATAACGTTACATAGCAACTGAACTGAGGTTTTGCTAACTTTAAAACTATATTTTCACCCGACTGCTGAGGCAGGCCAACGATGATTACAGATAACAGAGAAATGGACCCATCTGACTCGCAATTTAGCCTAAATTTGGAAGATGAGTCTGCAATTAATACACCAACGACGAAAAACGACGTTAACGTCATACCTGTTGGCGTGAAATCAACTGTTCGGTCTGCGGTTGTGAAAGAGGAAGAATTACATAAACTGGAATTAGCTCAACCAAATTCTCTGACAGAAAATACACTGAAGCAAACGCGATGGGCTGTGAAGTGCTTAAAAGATTGGTTGGAACAACAAGAAATGAAAGTGGACTTTGTAAATATTTCGAAGGAGCAACTTAATCTAATATTACGTCAGTTTTATGCGTCTGTTCTTAATTTAAACGGTGAATCCTACAGCATTAGCAGCTACTTGGGACTACGCTCAGGAGTCTACAGGTATCTTAATGACCCTCCACTGAACCGATCCTGGAATATGACAGACCCCGAGTTCAGGTCTTCAAACAATGTGTTTATCGGACTCATAAAAACAATGAAACGGAATGCTAAAGACAAGATCAGCCACCCTACGTCAATCTCTCCATCAGATTTGAAAATCATCCGTGAATCTCATGCATGTAACCCCAGCCATCCAAGAGGCCTCCTAAATAAAGTGTGGTTTGATATTCAACTTCATTTCGGATGGTTAGGTAAAAAGGGTAACAGAATGTTAACGGAAAAATCATTTGCATTTAATACCGACGAAATAGGAAGGAAATACTGCACTCTGGCATTCAATTTTATAACGAAAAACCATAAAGACATAAAGGACAGTGAGAACAACCGTCGGCGTATGTTTGCCAGGCCAGGAGATCCACTGTGCCCAGTGGCATCGTTAGAGAAATACATCCGCAAGATGCCACCAAATTCACCAGCCTTTTTTTTGAATCCCCAGAAGAATGTCTTTGAAGTAGACCCAGTGTGGTACAGCACAATTGCCCTTGGGGTCAATCAAATCGCCTCAGTGCTATCACGGATATGCCGAGAGGCTGGAATTGAGCAGATATACACCAACTCTTGCTTGCGAAGGACAAAAGCTAACCTCCCGCCTGATGTTGCTCCTCAATCATATGAGATCGTTTCTGTCAATGGACACAGGTAAACCAGATTCATGTAACAGATCTAGGCTACTGAAACAATGGGTTTCTATTCCACCATATTTGACAATACTGCCATCCATTGAAATTATCTTCCTACACACACACACACACACACACAACAATTGATGAGTCCCATTTTTTTTTTTTTTTTTTAGCAATTTGTCAAGTAAAGCTTACATGATAACTAAAAGTTTTTGTATACTGGACATGTTCACTTAGGCCTACTTGAATAGATAACTAAAACAGTGCAAAATGAATCCACAGGGCTGTGTCTGTAAGTTTTACTTATAGCACATTTTCTATGCACAGTGCAACCCAAATCGCTGTTGTGATGTTTGCTGCACAACTTTGAAATGGCCTTCGTAAGAAACTGGGAAGACTATAGGCTACATTAAATTATTATTAGGCCTAGGCCTACTCTCAGAAAATGTGTGTTTGTTGGTTATCACTGCCTTCAAATCAAAACACAAAGTTTACAACTTGCACGCAGATGTTGGTTATGGGAAAACAAAAGAGTGTAGCCTAGGATGATTTTTTAGCATTTAAACTTGGGTGCACAGTCTGTTACAGCCAGCCAGGCTAGATGCAACACCATCAGTCAAAGGGGCTAGTGTCTAGGGTTATTTATTAACAAAAACAATAATAATAATACAAGTAAGGAATTTTAAGGAAAAAAAGACAATAAACGAAGTCGAAAATGACGATGAGACATAGCCTACGTTAACACGTGGCCGGCTATTTTCATAAACAGACATTTCACCCTCTCCATTTTCAAAAATAACACGTGCACACCTGTCAGTTTTCAGAAAAGTTTTCATTTACACTAACCTGTGTATATATGCCATCAAGAGCATGCCAAACCTGTAGTGTAACGAGAAGCTCAAGCCCAAGTTAGCCAATCAGAATCCCGAAAATAACAACAACAGCAACAAATCACTTCGTCTTTCTCTTTTGAACTGTATTTGCAAATGCAAACAGACGAGAGATAGATAGATAGATAGATAGATAGATACTTTATTGATCCCCAAGGGGAAATTCAAGGTCTCAGTAGCATACAGACATCACACACAACATTTAAACGTATGCCTACAGTATAAAAAGTAATATAAGTATATATATATATATATATATATATATATATATATAAACACAACAATAACAGTGTCAAACACAACATATGCCAATTGTCCAGCTTGCCTGTGTCTACATTCTAAAACTATGAACCACTCAAAACAGCACAATGGTCAAAGTGCTTTAGAGAAGAGAGTTGAATCACAGCAATAGCAAGTAAAGTTTACTATCCATTTACACATTGGAATTTTGTTTTCCACTGCACAGGTTCATGGATTTTCCTGGCCACTTCCTAGAGGTTTTTCAGGAGCTGAACAACCAGCGTGCCCAGAATCGTCTGTGTGATTGCATCGTTGCCGTGGGGAACCGGTACTTCAGTGCACACCGCTCTGTCCTGGCGGCTAGCAGCTCCTACTTCCGTTCTCTTCTATGCAACTCGGACACTAGTGTTGTCCAGCAGTATGTTGTGGGCCCTGATGGGAACATGAGACTCCTGCAGCTGGACTCAGAGGTGGTGACCCCTGAGGCAATCTCAGCACTGCTGGATATGATGTACTCCTCCAAACTCTTGCTGGACATGTCCCACATCACAGACCTGCTGCTAGCTGCCTCATACCTGCACCTTACTGCTGTAGTCAAAGTCTGCAAGGAAAAGGTCAATTCAAACACTTTGCCCACGTCGAACTCCGGAGGTCACGCTGCCGCATCGACACCCAGCCATCAGGAACATGAGGCCACTAATGGCAGCAGTAAGGTTGAGCAGCGGGAGCCGACGCAGGCTTTTGTCAGACCTGGTCAGAAGCGGGCGGCCTGCGAACAGCAGTATGGCCACAAAGGCCATCGGCTCAAGTCGCCTGGAAATAAATGCCGGAAGTTTAATAGTGGCTCTGAAATCGTCAAGTCTGGGGCAGTGGTCTCTGCTGGTTCCTCTGAACCTAACTTTAGCCCGGCGTCAGAAAACGGCTCTGCCTGTTTAGAGGTGTATGAGTTTGAGTATGAGGTGCCGTCTGAGGCCAATAGCCCTAATCTTGAAAAAGGGTTGCAGACTGGGGATGCTAATGGATTAATCCTTAAAGTTGAAGATGAGGAGCCATCAATTGTAGAGGTGAAATACGAAAGCAACATCTCACCAACAAGATGGGAGGCAGCAGAGTCTGCTGTCCAGATAGATATGAAGAAAAAGTTTATGAACAGTGCAGTTACTGAAGGACCGTCGAAGACCACAGGCTGCAGTGAGGACCGACAGACTACCAGTCAGCTAACTGACAAAGTACTCCATAGCAGACGTAACATCACCATCTATGAGACAAAAGGGGCATTGCATGAACTCGGTGTAGGTCAAGGCCTGGGTGCTAACCAAAGCCTGGGCTTGACTCGGCCTATCATTCCTAAAGCCAGAAAGGTAGGTAGGATCTCCAGGATGGGTTCTGGTTCCAACTCAGTCACTGCTGTGAGAGAGGTCAGCAGGACCACACACAGTGCTGAACTGGCAGCTTCCACCTCATCAATCTCAGTGAAGCCTGCCTCAGTGGGGGCAGGAGATGCTATTATCTTGCAGTTAGCAAAGGGAGGGTCAGGTGCTATCCTGAGGGCTGTGGGGCAAAATTCACACACTACTGTGCAAGCCCCTATCATGAACCCCCCCAGACAGCCCTCAAGACGGACTACCAGGGCAATTAAGCCAAAACTACCAGGCTACTGACTCATTGTTTATTAGAATTGTTACTTGCACAAACACTTTTGTGTTTCTGGAACTTATAGGTTCCTGGGTGTGAAGACCCAGGTGGAGTGCATGTGTTCTGATCTTAAGCTAGATAACTACTATAAAATGGGACAGACTTGTGCAAAGATTATGTTCCTACTGATATGTATTTTTTTCCTTTGCATTTAATAGGGTGTACAGCTAGGTCCAGTGTAACCCATGAATACTAAACAAAGACCAGTCATCAACATAGTAAGGTAGGGTAGACTTCAACTCAGTTCTTGCCAACACATAATATAAGCTAGACCAGGGACTGTTTCTCTACATTGATTGTCACCTCATCTTGCTGCACTCAGGGGGCCTTCAGTGGTGATATTCCAGACCTATCTGCAATCTCTGCCCATCTGACTAAGGATTGCCCACACCCTCAGCTACACTGCATGTCATTTTGCCTTAGTAGATTTATGATTTGGTTTATGAAGTGCCAGTTTTGCTCTCATATCCAGAGTGATTGTTGACATGGCCTCAATCAGATCCTCTTCCTTGCTGTAACTCTCGTAGCTTGACAGCAGTGAGCAGGGATTGTACCTCAGACTGCTGAAGGTCCCTTGAGACATCACGGCACATATAATTGACCGCTTAAAAAGAGAAGAGAGATGAAAGACTGTGATGAGTGGCATCATTTCATTCGTTCAAATGATTTGATTCTAGAAAGGCAGGTGAACTGTGTACCATGCATAGTGCTGGGAAGTGCAGGGCCAGTGTCCTAATGTAGTGGGGTGAGTTTGTAGTTAGATGTGGTTTGTAGTTATATTGGCATGCTTGTAGAATGCTTACAAAAGGATGATGAAGTCATTAAAGCAGTGAGTAATTATCTCCATATGTTCGTGTTACTGTAGGTAGAGGATAGGTTTTGAATGTAATGTTGTTTTGTTTAAGCTTACTTTTTCTTAGCTTTTTTTGTATCCAGTTTAAAGTTGGACATTAATACTAAGGAACTCATTGATGAGTGTGTTATACTGTTTTTTTTATCTCCACTCTATGTTGTTCTTGAGGATATCCTGTTATTTGATCTGATACATTTCTGTTTGACATCACAAAACAGTACAAATGTCTGTGGTGAACAGTTGGCAGAAATCCTGCACTTGCCTACTTGCTCTTTCAAAAGGACTTCCAAATGTTTGGCCACATGAACCTTTGCTGAAGTAAACACAGACCTTTTTGTGGCATGTAGACTGATGGGAACTCAAGTCAGTGAAGTGGCGTCCTCACCTTAGTCAGTTTATTAACAGAAAGGATGGTGTTGCTTAAGGAGATAACTAGGCCTACATTCCATTTGATATGAGTTGTATTTTAAGGTGAATTTTGAGTGTCTGTTTAAGTGTACTGCCTGTATTGCCTTAAATATTAGTAGTGATAACAGATAAATAATCCACGTATTACAAGTATTAAAGTATTTTCACAAGCTTGTTTTAAGTTCACTGAGGTGTTTAAAACACAAAATATGGTGCTTTTGAAATCTGGTTTCAAGGTAAAACTTAATCCCTTAATCCCTCGTTGACTCTAGACTGCATCTCAATTGAGATTGAGAGTTGGTCTGGAAAGGAGTTTTACAAGACCAAGACCTCCATATTGTGGGGAAAGTCCATACAAGTCGATTTACCGAATGCAATGCAAAAGGAAGGAGTCCATCGAAGCTTAGTTCCAAAAAATCACGTATACTTTGCTGTTTGTGGCAGTTTGGTCAAATATCAGTTAATAATAGTTTGTAAAAACGTTGTCCCATACAACAACAAACTTTCCTCCTTGAGCTGAACTCAAATTACTCCAGAATTTCGCTTTAAAGACATAAGATAAGATTCCCTACCCGCAGCATCAAGAACAGTATCAATCCAGTCAGAGAGGAGACAGATGTATGTGATTTTGGGAACTCTGTGATGAATGGAAATGAAATATATGACGATCGAAAACTCATGAGAACGCACAATCTGGACATTTTATCTGGACATTTTATCATAACTCGGTTGCCGCTTTGGGTCGAATCAGTGACGCTTGCAAGTCAGCTCAAAACCAGGCCATTTCCGTGGGTCTATCACTAGGTGGCGGTCTCGCCAGGTCTCGCTGATCACTTCCCGGAAAGTTTACAGGCAACACTTCATATTTCATGAAAGACGTTTTATCTCCATTTCTAGAAAAAAACTGTGATTTTGATAAAAACTAGCCACTGTTTAGCTTGGGATTTCTCAGGAACAGAGGCGTGTAGAAATACACGGTTTGCACCCACTGAGAGCTTAAAGTCTCACCTTTTAAACGAGCCATTGTATGTGTTCATAGCTATAAAACAGAATATGCTGTGGCTGTACAAAAATCTAGAGTGCTGGCACTCTAGGACAAAGCTTCCGAAAACAGCTTGGCATTCAATGAGTTAATAATGTTGTTAGTGTGTATTATTTATAGTCACACAAATCAGTTTTACAGTTACAAATTGTGACGCACATACAATACATGAGACACTTTTGATGTCCAAGGTGATACTAAAGTCTGTGTACCTGCTGTAGGACAGCTTTGTGTATGTAGAACATTAATTTGTCACTAGAAATTTACAATGGTAAAATATTTGTAACTGTAGGATGATTTGTAACAGTAGCTATGACAGATCTGTATCCATAGAATAGATTTGTAAGTGTAGTACATATTTGTGATATTGACAATTACTTGTACAAATCATTTTCACAGTTACAAATAATTTGTATAGTTGTGATACACACAGAAAACTTTTGGGTCTGATTTGATACCATACAGAGAAGCCTGCAGGTCTGTGTGCAGATGGATGGAGGTCCAGCAAGAGGCACTGCTGAGCTGATGTGGGATGAGTCTGCTGGTTAGTTATCAAAAAAGCTGTCTGCTAACTGCAGTCTGTGTGTGTGTCATGTATCCTCTCTGAGTCTTACAGAACACATCAGTGATCCAGCTGAATGACTCAACCAACTGCTGCCATGCAAACCCTTCCCTCTCTGTATATGATGCCCCTATTGAGGTCTGTGTCTGAAGGCGATTTCATTACAGCAGGAGCTACTCAGTACTCTTGGTTGTTTTGCATCTCCATCAAACAGTAACAGTACTTCTGGCCCACAACCTGCTTTAAAGAGACGTTTAGGACCGGTGTGCTTATGACCGGTGATTTTACAGTAATACACTGGAGGAGATGTTGAATTTCTTGGGTCAGGAACGGTTCAATGTCTTGGGTTGGTTGGGAACTTCCTATCAGAATATATGTATTTTCTTTTCTCTTTTCTTCTTTTAACTAATTTTGTTGAATTGTGGACCTTATGGTGTTCTTATGGATGCAGGTGCCAATTAACTATGGTCTGATATCATGTCTTTTTGGTTTGTCTGTTCTTTCTGAATGCCATGTATCTGATGCACCCTTGGGTGAGATGACATCATATGATTCACCTGTGAGCCTTTGTTTGAAAAAACATTCCTTCTTGAGCCTCTTTGAAAAAACATTCCTTCTGGTGTTAAGCGAGCCTGCTTCACCACTGGTTGTGAACTTCCCACAGCGGCCAAACATCTCACTGCTTTACCCTCATAACCAGCAATCTAGCTGCAGTGTTATGAACACACGAGGGTGCACCACAACCACCTTACCGATAAGTAAGAACTAGCAACAGCAACAGACACCCTTATGGGCTTTTCACTGGGGTTATCGGGTGGGCACTAATACATCATCATGATTAAAGATTTATCATTTGAGATACACCACTTTTTATGCTTTTCCACATCACTACAAAGCAAATGCCTCATACTGGGGCACGAGTATGAGTCAGTCAGGGGGGGGGGGGGGAGTACAGTCACTACCATGGTATAAATGAGGGTGTCAGGGCACGAGTAGAGAGTCAGTCACTACCAGGATATAAATGAAGTTGTCAGGTTGAGTAGAGTCAGTCACTACCAGGGTATAAATGAGGGTGTCGAGGCACGAGTCAGTCACTAGGGTATAAATAAGGGTGTGGGGGTGAGTAGAATCAGTCTTTATCCCCAAGGGGAAATTCATGAATAGTGTGAAGTGGCTTTAAATCAGCCATTTATCTCCATCAAGTCCAACAAGAACAGGCAGATGTCTATTCCAATAAAGGTGGTTTATTGTCACACACACACACACACATGCACGCATGCATACACACACACACACTCACCCAGTGGACTGAACATGAAACCATGATGGCTGTAGCCATCACTACTGAAGCTGTGTCTGGACGCACAGCAATAATAAAGAAATCACCGAAATTGTATCTCTTACTGTATGTTATTCTATTGCTGTAAATCAGTTTGGATAAAAGAGTCTACCAAATAAATAAGCATAAATGTAAATACAGTAAGTGTACATTACATTTATGATTTTCAGGATAAAACCTAATCCCGTTTACGATCATCAAAGCAAAATGTATGTATTGATCTGAATGGCCAAGTGGGTAATCTCATTTGTTTTTCCTGACAAAGCAGATCAGAGGCAACAAACTTGACAGCACAACTCTGACTCATCATCAACATTCAATTTGCTTGATATGACATACGCAAAACAATCCCTTGACCCTTAGTTGCGCATTGTAAAATATTGCTGTACAATGAAACTGAGAGAAAGAGGCCATGATTAAATGTTTTGAAATTATTTTATTTGAGCTCTACAAAAAAGCCGTATGCGCAGAAGGGAGTGACCACTGACACAAGTACTGTTATGGATGTGGCTGTCATATGTGTGTCTCTTCAGGTTCTAGGCAATAACTTAAACCCTCAGTCTTGTCCCCAGTAGTTCCATGTGAGTGGCTCTTAACCACATGCTTCCATGTTTCCATCACATCAGGAATTGAAATTCATGGGAGGAAGTGCTTATTTTGAAAGTCAGCATCAACAAACAAACATCTTCAAAATGAACAATGGCTCCGCTTTGTGCAAATAAACAATTAAGGCCCATATCAAGAGATCAATAATATTGGCTATATTTGAATCATTGTTATCTTAAGTCCTTAGTTTAATTTCTACATTCATTCAGTGTTCCAGTTTAATAATTATCTTTCCAAAAGATAGAGACCCTAATAGTGTTATTTCACTTTAAGAGTCAACATTGTTTTGGAAAAGTTTGGTGAACAAGGCAATTTGAAAAAACAAAATTGAATGTCCGCACTTCGTCTGATTAAGAGTGTGTAGCTCGAAAACGTTCACTTGGTGAAATTAAAGAAAAAGCAAAACGGGAGCAAGTGTGCGGACATTCAATTTTGTTTTTTGATTGTCTGACCCTTTTGTCCTGCACCTGCGTTTTGGATGTGCGCACCTCTACCTTAGCTACCGAACAAGGCAATTTGGACATTCTAGGCTTACACCAAAGATGTTTTGGCCCAAACTCTTTGTTTTCCCTAGATTTAAAACAAAACATCACCATGACAACTTAAGATGGAATGTTTATTTACAGAAGTCTAACTTCATTCCAAATTTCACTTAATTTCCAATGTTGAAGATGTTTGAGCGCTCTGCGCTAAAAACTTTGCATAACTCTTACACAGAGGTTCCAGGGAAAGAGGCATCCTCCAGGGCAAGGCCAATGTCTCGTTCAACACTACAGTGGCAGAAATACAAGCCAGGAGTGACCATGGATCAGCAGCGAACTGAGAGGCGTGAGAATCTCACTCCTCAAGAGAGAGAAGAACTGGAGGAGAAGAGAAGGAAGAAGCTGCTTGGTTTTTTCAGCCGGCGGGAGGCTGCAAAAGACAAATCAAATTTCGTAGGCAATATCAGTATATCAGTATTTGAGAAGGCAGTAATGACAGAGACCATGCTGTTTGGAATGATGGGTGATGTGTCTACCCATCTGAACTTGTCATGTTAGTATCATGTCTTCAGCACTCTCATCGAGCACCAAGGGTTCAGTTCACTCATTTCAAATACGAGTCCTCATCTAATATGAGAAGTTAAATATGTCTATCCACACAGACCAAAACCTGCCACGTGAGGCCAAGGAGAGACCTCAGCTGGCCAAGGAGGATGGGAGGAAGAGCCCATCACAGCTGTCCGTTAATGGACACAGAGATAAGATGCCTGTATATCATCTGAGATTCCAGCCGGTGTGCAGGGATGTGCAGCGGACCCTGCAGCCTGGGAGGTTTGAGGACGTAACCCCAGCAGAGAGGGACCAGTTGGAGGAGCAGAGGAGGAAGAGGCTGCTTGATTGGTTCAAACGTAGGGGCCTCACTGTCCAAAACACTTTCATTAATTAATCAAGAATATATTTTATTTTGTTGTTTGCTCTTCTCTTAGTTTATAGAGACAGCAGAAAGAGTAATATTGTATTTGGCGTTGAGGAGTATTTGTATTTTGCAAGTGTTTATATTTTGCTATACAGATTTGTATAAGGCGTAAGACGGTGTCTTCACATTATTCATTTTTTTTTTAATAACATCTAAAATTTGGACTTGGGAATTATTATAGGAATTATTCCACAACACCTATATGTTTCAGAGTGAACAAGGCCTAGAAGACTGTTCATTTTAAAAATACACATAGTCCCAAAGTCCCAGATATCTGAAGATGCACAACAGCCAATCAAGATGCTGTGGTTTCATTTGAACTTGTCAAATTGACGGCACAATTCCTATTCAGCGACTCACTCACACATTGGGAAAGGATGCTCTCTAGTGGAGAAAAAGGATGCTGCATGTTTGTGAGGGCCACGTTGGCTCACACGCAAGGCAAGGCATATTTATTTGTATAGCGCATTTCATACACGTGGCAATTCAATGTGCTTCACACATGATAAATGACAATAATAAAAGTAAGATGTAAAATATATATATGTACATGAAACACCAACAGGGAGGCAGTTTAAAAGTAAATGAGAGAATAAAAAAGAAATGAAAAACATAAAAGCTTAAAAAACAATGTGCATTAAGAAAAGTTTGGTCTTAACTTTCGTTTTAAAAGTGGCTATAGTTGGGGCGTTTTTGATGGTCTCTGGAAGCTGGTTCCAGAGATGGACGCCATAGTGGCTAAAAGTAGCTTCACCCTGCTTTGTTCTGTTTAAGTATATAAGTATAAGTATGTATACTCTTCTGATCCCGTGAGGGAAATTTGGTCTCTGCATTTATCCCAATCCGTGAATTAGTGAAACACAGCACACAGTGAGGTGAAGCACACACTAATCCTGGCACAGTGAGCTGCCTGCTACAGTGGCGCTCGGGGAGCAGTGAGGGGTTTGGTGCCTTGCTCAAGGGCACTTCAGCCATACTGGCCGGGGTTCGAACTGGCAACCCTTCGGTTACAAGTCCGAAGCGCTAACCAGTAGGCCACGGCTGCCCCATCTGATGGTCGGTTTCAGTAGTAGTTGTTTATGTTGTGATCTAAGGGACCTTGTTTGGGAATACTGTTATAACATGTCATGTAAGTAGTTTGGCCAAACCCCCTTCAAAGACTTAAAAACAAGCAGAAGAGCTTTAAAATCAATTCTGTAACTGATTGGGAGCCAGTGCAGGGACTTTAAGATTGGGGTGATGTGATCTCTCCTTTTTGCTTTAGTGAGGACCCTGGCTGCACTGTTAAGAATCCATTTGTTCACCTTAAATGTGAAAAACACAGGATGTGTTTGTATTTTGAAGCCATTTTATATACATTGTTATTTGATTGTCATGCTTTAAGTCATTACTGCACAAATGAAGTACCCATCACTCTCTCTCTCTGTCTGTCACACACACCACACCTATATAATCTCATACATTTAGCATGTATTAATGTCATACATGTTTTCAATCCATATAGTTACATTTGGTCTCTATTATTGATGACAATTCACTGCAACATGAAATATTGCAACTTTTATTATTTTGTTTTCAAACTGCTTGATTGCTTATTTCTCCTCTCTTGTCCTCTGTTAGTTCTTCTGGGTCCTTGACTGAGATGTCTGTATACAGCACTAATTCCGTATCTGAAGAAAGGGGGGGGGGGGGGGGATAAAGGAATATTTAGAAAGTGCAATTCATACACATTGGAAATTCAACATTTTTCTGGCTACAGTTGGAGCACCCATCAGATTTCTCTCCAGTTATCTAATCTGAGATGGCTGTCACGGATTTTACTGTAGTTTTTGCAGAGATTGGCATGGTGTTATTTCAGTTAGCCTATTAGCTGGTTTGATTTGCATTGAGCTCAATGAGCATCAAACCCATACCTGCCAACACTCCCGTTTTTCCCGGGTTTCTCCCGTATTTCAAGGTCATCTCCCAGCACCCTCCCGTTTTGTTATTTCTCCCGGAAAACTCTCGTAATTTGCATGACCATCACACTTCATTGTAAAACCACTGATCCGTTCATTTTTTCTGCTAGTCTGACATTTCCCAGGTTGCCAGATTGTGTATGAAATACACCCTACACATACACAATCACTTACTTTCAATTTAAACTTTTTTGTCATAAAACCTGGCAACCGAAACCCCAAATAAGGAAGCGGGTGCACACTGCGCAGCCACGGAGTGTCGCAAGCAACCGGGCTAGTTGAATAGCCAACTTCACAACTAGCTGTTGTGAAATTGTAAGGGAAGACATTTTGTGATTAAAGGGACACCAGGCAACGTTTTCGTGTTAATTACTCATCTTCATAAGTCGGTATATGGTTAAATGACTCATTACAGGGCGAATTAAGACTCTCTCGCCCGCCCCTACTGTCTGTAGGAAGAATATCCCACTTGCAAGTTCAGTTTATCGTACCCGGCGACCGAAGCAGTTTCAGTTTCCATCCTGCATCCACAGCACAGAGGGAGGCTAACGAAATGCTAGCGATTGTTGCAAACGTGTGTATAATGGCAGAGCCGGCGAAGAAGCAGCGAAAACCCTTGACGGAAGATGCAAAGAAAAGGAAAAGAGCTTCAGACCGAGCGAGGGAAAGTTGCGTAGAGAAAAAGCATCAGGCTTGCCTGGTGTCCCTTTAACAAAAGAAACCCCCAAGAAAAACAACCTCCCGTTTTTGGAGAGCTAAATGTTGGCAGGTATGATCAAACCAGCTAATAGGCTAACTGAAATAACACCATGCCAATCTGTATGGTGAAGGGTATGTGATGATGTGGGGCTATTTTAATTCCAAAGGCCAAGGGAACTTTATCAGGATGCAAAGTAAATATCTGCCTGCCTCTATGGGAATTTAACAAGGGGTGTGAATACTTATGACTCCTGTATTTTAAGGAAGAACATTTATTTATTTACGATACATTATTCATTCACAAAGAAAATTGGTGTCCTTAAAGGTTGGATATTCATTTTTGTACTTAAGGGATTAAGATCAATTTGCAAAAGATGATTTTATATTCCTCTTTTTAGTCAACTTTAGCATGGATTCAAAAAGTTTCGTACTGCGTACGATGAAGGGAAAACTGAATCAATCCTCCAAACCACTAGCCTGGCGGGCCATCCTATATCATTGAAATGTATAGTCTGGCATCGAACCATTCACCTCGCTTAATCCAAGGGGCGGGCAGAGAATTGTCTTTCAAACTGCCTAGGCATGTAATAGGCCAGCGCTACGACTCAACTTTCAAAGAAAAGCACAAGTCCAACTTCTCCAAAGTTGACGCCAACGCCGATTCAAACAACCGCTCTTCATTCGCCATAGCCACCTTCCTTGTTGTTCCCCGTCGCAGGACTGTCGTTATCCTGTTAAGCCCGCCTTAAGACTCTCTAACAAAATAGAGCGCTGTGATTGGATGAGGTCCACGGCGTCAGCCAATAGAAATCCCTATGGTTTGATACTAGACGTACAGGCTGAGCAAATTAATTTGCCGCCGCTAGGGTGCATCTAGATTTCTAGGCTACAAAACCACATATTTTCTAAGAACTTTTGACAAGATTTGGGAAAGATTCTTGAAAGACTGTAGTCTTTTAACTAATACCCCCCAAGTTTTTTAAAAAGTCTTCCTCAAATCTTGTGAAAATCAAATGGTGTAAGGAGGCCTTAATTTGGGTCTGGCTGATACCTTTTTGTTACAGATCATTTTCAGAGTGAAAGAGAGAAGAGTGAAAAGCAGTTTTCAGTAAAGCTATTTATTGGCTAAATGTTGGTGCCCCCCCTGTCCATGGTGCCCTACGCACACTGTGTGATGTGCATTGTGGTAGTATTGCACACATAAACACACACGCACGCACGCACACATGCATGAACTCACCCACAAGCACACACACACACGCTCACACACACACATGCCCGCACCAACACATGCAGGCAGGCAAGCAGGCAGGCATGCGCACACACACACACACAGCCCATTACCCGCACACATTCATAACCGAACACACACACACACAGAGATAGAGCGAGAGAAGCACACATATACACAAAAGCAAACAGACATGCACACACTCATTTACATAACACAAAAGTTGCAAGAGAAGGGGATGGTGTAGGAGATGGAGGCAAATTGGAGTAGGAGATGGAGACAAATTTACAAGTGTGATTTATTTTTGCGGAGAGAATGTGCAGGACTAAGCGGCAGTCATATGGTGTACCGCTTTGCGGTGCATCTAGTTATTATCATTGTTATGATGATGACGAATGAACGCATCTCTGTAGAATGAATCTGCTTGCACGCACATGCAACAGCAGGATTCCATCTAAAACAGGTGTGTGTGTGTGTGTGTGTGTGTGTTTGTGACAAGCAGAGTGTACATGCGTCTGTACTCTGTTCTTGCTAATGGAATTTTCAAAGCAAAGACAAAACAAAGTCTTACAATTACAGTATACAATTACAATTACAGTAATTTCCTGTATATTTCCCGTATCTTGTGCACCCACATACCAAGATTTGCGTTGCGCATGGCTCATATATGCAGGTGTAAGATAGGGCCCCAAATATTTTAAGCGGTGGTGGCTGACAGAGAATGTGACGAGCTGTGTTGTGATTTTGTCTGCTTAATGCTGCAAGAATGACTATTGTGTAGGGGTGGGCGATATATATCGTCTACGATAATATCGTGATTGTTGTTTTAACGATGTGCAAATTTACATTATCGAGTATTTAAATTAGGCCTACTTATGGGGAAAAAACACTCGAAATTACGCATTAAAACCCCATACATCCACTAAATACAGGAGGTGTATGCGAGAGAAGCCCCTTGTTGCAGCAGAGCAAGTGTCACATGATCGCTAGTGGGTCCACCTTGTCACACGCAGGCCTAATGTTTATTTTGTGTAGCGACCGAGACGTAGGCCTACTTGGGATTTTGTGCAACTACTTCTGTTCTGTTCACGTAGCATTGATGAGACATCATCACATCACATTTTTTCCTACATGGTATTATATGGAGAGAAAACATTAGCCTTTGAGTATTTTAGTAGTCAGTTGTAAACAAAGAACTCTTCTCATGTAACCCTTTAGCATCTCTATGGGATTTCTCATATACATTAGCCATAAGCTAACGCATTAGTTTCTATTCTGTAACTTGGAATGCAAGCCAGCCTACATGATTTCTCTTAAACAAAACATCGAAGGAAATAACTGAGATGTACTCTGTTGGTCTGCTTAGTTTTACAGTGAATCCTAAGTAGGCTAAAGGTTCTTGAAAGGAACTTCAGCTTCAGACTTTCTCTTGGGAAACTGTTAGGCCTATTCACCTTCTCTAATGTAGCTGGCTAGACCATGTCATTGCCACACACACAAGTGGGGGCAAAACTGGAAATGTGTCATAGAGTGACAATGCATTGGTTGATTTGGTTAAAAAGTCACAGGTTAGGTTATTGGTTATTATTGTATTGATGATATTCATAAATAATGAGCTAACTCAGACTTTTACAAAAATGTTTTTGAAGGATATCGACTAATTATCGTTATCGTCAAAATCACAAAAAATATCGAGATATTATTTTTTGTCCATATCGCCCACCCCTACTATTGTGTCATGAATGATAGTGACAACAATGTTTTGCACCAGCAGATGGGGCAAGAGCACATGATCCTAAAGTAAATTTAACCAGATCGCTCAGAAAGGGCATCTCAATTAAGCGTATATGAAAAATATGCAAGTTATGCAATTACTGGTTGTACATTGTTTACATTGTTCATATATTCATTGTACAAAGAGCTGGATGTAGCAAAATGTACAGTACCTATTTCAAGTTCTGAAACGACATGATACCCAATATGCTTATACCTGCCTATATTTTTTTCAAAGCTCACAAAATGCAGTCTGTGTCAAAGTCAAATGTAATCAGTTGCAACACTCAGCTACACATCCATGGGCATTGCTGATATGAGGATCTAAGCTCACCTGAAATGCAGAGGAAAGAGAACTGAAAAGGGAGGTCCATGTATGTTTCAGTCAGTGTGCATCTTGTGTGTGTTTTGTGTGCTGGGAACAGGCCTCTGTATGAGAAGACACCTCTCAGCTCCCATGTTCTACTTAAGAAAACTCTACTCTTATAGTTATGGACTCTTCTTGCAATATTATTCTTTCTTCATTTCCTCATACTTGCAATATTAAGCAGACAATATCACAACACAGCTTGTCGCATTCTTGTGGCGTACAGGTGTACTGTTGGACTGCTATTCCTTTTTGAATAGTTGCTTCCAGCATTCAGAGTGAATCATTGTGTATCTGCCTGTGAAACCCCAGCATCAGAGCACAATGTAATGCAATGCATGTCAGGTTTGCATTCAAGCTCTACTTCAGACTCCTGCAGTGCATGCGTAAGTAGCCAGTGGCTCTGAGTCTAGCAAGTCCAGGGTGTAGAAAGCACAGACGCTGACCACATGTGAGCTGCAGGAAGGAAGACGACCTGGCTGCACGGTGCACGCAGCTGCAGAGTTGTCCAGCACAAACCGAATCTGTCACACATCTGAAGATATCTGTGCTGAACTCATTTCGCACATTTGCAGGTCTGTTCAACTGTTTAAAGCACACACTGTATTATGAAATCTTTCATCTTTCATCTCCATCTGTGGATCCCTCAGTTCAGCATAAACAGAGTCTGGCACCTGAGACTGAGAACCTCGATGCTGAATGCTTGTATGTAGCTGCAGATTATTTTTTCCTCTTAGTGTGACCTACAAAGGTGATAATGCTCTTCTCCCAGAAGTAGAAGTAAATTATCAAATGTGTGCTAAGAGCACCTGTTTTTGTAAAGTGTGTTTTTTGATTATGATTCTGCATATTCTTGTGAATTCTTTTAATTTCACAAAACAGTAAATGGACATACACAGAAACTCCTGCCTCCTGCCTGATGCGACTGACTACAAGTAAAATATAATCTATTTTTAAATACCCTGGAACCCTGGAGAAATCATTGCAAGATATTTTTTGGTGTATATCCAGAAAATGTGCGCTCATTTTACTATATTGTGTGCTCATTTTACTATAACATGCGCACCTTACGAAATATTGCCCTCATTTTACTAAATTGTGCTCTTAGTTTAGTAAATGGTGCACACACTTTACTTAAAGGGACATGCCACCATCTGGGAAAATACGCTCATTTTCCACCTCCCCTCGAGTTAAACAATTGATTTTTACCTTTCTCCAGTTCATCTAGTTCAGAGTCTGGCAATACCACTTTTAGCTCCAGCCTAGCATAGGTCATTGAATCAGATTAGATGATCTCGCCCGCTAACATCACGCTTAAAAGTGACTAAGATTTCCAGTAATTTTCCAATTTAAAACTTGTCTCTTCTCAAGTTAGAAAGTGTAATAAGACTAACGGAAAAGGAAACAAGGCAATTTTCCTATTCAGGCGTAATAATCCAGTCACTCTCTGCTGCAGCTCAAACTTGTTGCTGGAAGTTATAGTTTATGGGGACTATTTTCAGGTGCTGCGTGATATCACTGTGTTGCTGCGCCCATGGCACGTTTGCAACTTTCCTTGATTATTACGCCGGGATGAGTGTATTAGAGGTTTGCACGGCGTGTCATCAGATCGGGACGTCGCCATATTGGAGATACTCACATCATTAGAAAGCATTAGCCACTGAATTACATCCCTAACGTTGTCAAGGAAAATGGTTAATTGTTGCCGTGTTTTAGGTGGTACCAATAGGTCAAACCGAGAAAAACATCTGGAGAAGGTATGGACTTCCAAAAGTTGTTAAAAAACCAGGGAGAAAGGAGAATAATGCCAGAAGTTATTAGAGGAAGGTGGGCGCTTGTGGTTGGACTTGGTACTGCGTCTCCCTCACCCAACTCATATGGATCTGCGCTGCCAATAAACCGTAATTTCTCAAAATATCGTGCCTTTTCTTGTGGTCCAAGTCCTGCCCTATATGCCTTTGCCTTTGCCTATGCCTTTGGGATAAATGCAGAGACCAAATTTCCCTCATGGGATCAAAAAAGTATATATACTTATATATACTTCATTCAGTTCTTTACGCAGAGTGCCTCCAACATGGCCATGCAGCTGGGTTACCGCCCAAGGGCTCGTTTCTAGAAAGCGTCGTTTGCTAACTTGCGTCACAACCTTGGTAGTTCGCTCCATCGTTCTTGGATTTGGTGTTTCTAGAAATAGTAGGGGTGGAAAGAGGGGTCCACGCGCACCCCCCGGATTTTTTTATGCCACTTACATTTTTTTTAATCCTTAAAGTGTCTATTTTCAGAATCTGCCAGGTACCAAGCTCAAAAAATGGGTTAAAGGCTTCATTTTTAACCCTTTATTGCACCCGACCCAAACTCGAAAAATAAAAAAATGAGATAGAAAGTGGCATAACTTTTGAAGTAAACAAGATACAGAGACAAATAAACACATTTTCCCATATAATTCTGACCCAAGGAATTCAATGGAACAGTTATTTATTTCATTTGACAACATCTTGACTTGGTTTTTTTTTTTAATATATGGCCAAAAAACAGGCAAAACAGGCTCATTTGGCAACTATTTTTTCATTTCAATATCAATCAGTTACTAGCAACACTACTTATCTTCCTCATCATCATCACAAAAGAGATCCTCTAAGTCCATTTCTTTCATTTCCAGCTCTTCATCCTCATCATTATGTTCATACTCTCCATCCTCTTCACCCATAGACAAGTTATTGTTGTTGGAATCAGTTACCTTGTCAAGAGCTGCCTGCTCTTCTGACTCTGCTCTCTGAGCCAGTACCTCAACAAGAGAAGGAGGGAAGATGGGTCCAATTGTCCAGATTGGTTCCAACACCTCCTCCTCTCCTGTCTTCTCCCACCCCATGCCTGGATCATATGGTTTAGGGCTCTCGATTATTGCCTCGTTTGCTCTCTTATAGGAGGCAACTCTGTAGTTGGCACGCTGTACATGTGGGATGAGACAGACTTTGGGGGGAGGCAGGTGTTGTTGGTCTACTTTTGACTTTGAGTCCAGGACTTTGTCAGCACCAACCATTTTTCTTAGCATCTTGGCACGTACTGCGTCAACTGAGGTCATCCGTGCTTGGCCATACATGATGCATGTGAAGCTCTCCATTTCCTGTTGAAGCTCATCTGTGACTAGCCAGTCTACACCAAGCTGTCTGAAAGCATTGTGGAGTTTAGGATTCTGCTGTAGCTTCTTCAGGGGATTCACTTTTCCTTTTCCTTTAAAAGCGCTGGTATAGTCCTCCCCAGTAAAGACATAGAACCCCAGCAGGGTGTTACAGTAGTCAGGGCCCAGTGATTCAGACAGTTCTGTCACATTTACTAGTATACGATGTTTGCCAGAGCCATGGTCAAGGTAGATTGAGAGGTTGATCTTACTGGCATGGTAGAGGAGGATCATTAGAATGTCTGTGTCAGGTGTCCTCACCACACAGGACTTGTAACCCCATTTGACAGCCTGATAGAGGTACAATGCGGCTGTCTGTCTCCTCCTGGTTGGACCGCAGTGCATAGATCTCAGAAGTCTAGACCTGTAAAATAAAGAAACTAAGTATTACTACATGTAATGTAATACTCACAAATGGCTCCAGAGCCATTTGGTCTACCTATCGTAGTATTTTTTATGTTTTTTTTATGTTTTTTTTTCAAAGCATTGTGTATAGTGACACTGTTTAAGTCCTCTGTTAACTTACTTTTCCTTTTGTTGATTTTAGGTCATAGGATTTCCCATTAACACACACCACTGCTTTCATACTCCTCTCAATCCGAAATGCTGCCTCGTTGCTCCCCCAGACCTTGAGAAGTAGGTCACATAGCTGCTTCTTGTTCAGATCATTACCTAGGAATGACTTAAAGTCATGGGGAGTCCGGGTGTTTGGACCATCAATTATGTACTTCTCAGTAAAGCCACGTCTGAGCCTCTCCTGAGCTTTAATGGAGTCTGGCTGATAGCAATCTGTGGAGAACACAAAATGGTGCTTGGCAACCATTAGGTCCAGGAGCTGCATGCAAATCTCCCCACAGGTTGGTGGTAGGTTGGACATCGTGTGGAAGAGGGCATTGCCATCCTGTATGTATAGGGCATCCTTGGGGTAGGGTACTTCTTCATCCCTGTCCTTCAGCAAATGGTGAAGGATGGTCGCCTTGTTTGTTTTGGCAAAATAGCCATCAGGAGAGCCAAGGGCATGAGGAACAGGCGAGAGAGGATACCGCATGAGTTCCTCAATGTTGATAGGTTTCTCCATAATCTGTGACTTTACAAGTAGTTGATAGGCTATGTTACTCTGCTCCTGGTACACAAAGAGCTGTAATGGAAAATAAATAAATTAGGTAGCCAAAAATACAACAGACCTTAACAGAATGCATTTTCTGTGTAATAAAAAGTGCAATTAGTATAAGTTAAATCAATATCCACCTTCCCCTGTGCAGATGTAAGTTTGACCCTCTTGCTGGAGTGATCCATCATCTTGAAGTTTCTTGAGGCGGTCAAAGAACTCCTTCTTGGAAACAAAGCGTTCTTGGATGAACTGCTCCTTGGCAGCCCTGCCTGCAGCCTCGGCCCATAGCACGTCAGTCTCAACTTCTGGATTGATTGGAGCCCCAGATGCTAGGGAGTACAGTCGGCTTTCGTCAGGAATTCTCCAGGGGTTTGTAAAGCCCTTGATGGCAGTGATGACTCTCTGGACCGCCCCCTCAGACAATTTGATCTGGGCAGGCTCCAGCTCACGGTGCTTGCATGACTTCGGCATCTCAGGGTCATCAATCATGCCGCACATCTCCAAAGTAAGCTCATAGAACTGAGCTCGGGCAGAGGTTGTGCGGCACCACTTCTGGTACGCACCGCAGTTGTTGAATAGACCAAGTATACCACCTGCAATATAGAGAGGAAGAAGTTTGAATGTAATCATCACAACCAACATGAGCCTGTAATTAAATATAGGTGGTTAGGTTTGTGTCCACACATTGACATACCTGAAGACTTTGCAAACTTCATGAATGTCTCCTCCATGGTCTTGTCCACTGCTGCGAGAGCCCCTGGGATCAGAGATCTTGCGACAGCTATGGCTCCATGCTTAATGTAATCAAGAGCACCAGGATGGGAGAGGTCAATGTTTGTGAGAAAGGCCTCAAACCAGGTCAGGTACCTATAAGAAATGAATAATGAATAAAGTTTATACTTCAAGTAAGCTCCCACTTTTTTTATATGAGTATTAAGGAAATGAATGCATAGATGCATACCTAGCGTAGTTGTGGCCATCATATGCAAAGAAGAGATCTGCCATGGCATCATTGCAGTGATGGAAAAGCTCAAAGTTGTTGGTTTTTACTGCAAAATCCCATCATGAAGACCAACCTTGCATGATCCATCATGGACAGCCAGAATATGCCTGTTTTGCCCAGGTGGCCTTTGCGTACCTTTTCTTGGTATTGCTTGTACTGATTGATCAGGTTGAGGAGTGAGGGATCCTTCAGAGTGGAGTCAAGGTTCTCGCAATTGCAGCAGTGGATGAGATTGATGAGCGTCTCATGTGGGAGGTGCGGTTTCTCCTCCTCCATGAAAACATCGAAGAGCAAACGTTCAAGTGCCTCTGTGACCGCCTTCAGACTGAAGAGAGCCTTGGCGTATGATTTGCCACTCAGAATGCTTTTCAGGCAACCACTGGTTGCAAGGCCAGCTTCTATGAGGATCTCTGCATAACCAGCTCCAAGACACTTGCATCCAGTGAGCCTTCCCATGTAATTCATGGCTGTATGGAACTTGCCAACGAGGACCACATGCTTACTGAATTCCTCCTCGTACTTCCATACTATCGGAGATGGTCATCTGCAGGTACTAACTAACTGCTACCAACTGTCAAAGTGCCAAAATTCCAAAACTGGCAGTTGATGCTCAGGCAACTTTTGTGACTTTTTTGGTATTTTCTGTATTTTTCATGCCTCATTTTGTTAATGTCAAAAGTAAAGCTATTTTCAATTTCTTCTTCAATTCCTTCAAATTCAGGATAAGTGCAGTAAAAAAACAAACCCCATAGTACATTATTTTAGGCTGCTACTAGTATAATAAAATGTGGTCAAGTGAGCTGTTTTTGCCATTTTTTGGTCAGAAGTGGAGAGTATGAGCATAATGATGAGGATGAAGAGCTGGAAATGAAAGAAATGGACTTAGAGGATCTCTTCTGTGATGAGGAAGATGAGTAGTGTTCGCTGTAAATAACTGTTCCATTGAATTCCTTGGGTCAGAATTGTATGGGAAAATGTGTTTATTTGTCTCTGTATCTTGTTTACTTCAAAAGTTATGCCACTTTCTATCTCATTTTTTTTATTTTTTGAGTTTGGGTCGGGTACAATAAAGGGTTAAAAATTAAGCCTTTAACCCATTTTTTGAGCTTGGTACCTGGCAGATTCTGAAAATAGACACTTTAAGGATTAAAAAAATGTAGATGGCATAAAAAAATCCGGGGGGGGTGCGCGTGGACCCCTGTTTCCACCCCTACTAAAAGGGTAGTTCGAACTCTCAATCGCAAACAAGGACGCAAAGTTTGGTTGTTTGAACTACTGCACCTAGGCAGTCGCACTTGTGTCGTTCCTTGGTAGTTCCTGTTGGTGTCCGGAGCGCCTAACCAAAAATCACAACCGCCTAACGAAAAATTACGAAGTGGAAGTTTATCTCGTGACTCAATGATTGATCTATCCTGTAGCTTTATTTTAATTAAGAGACTGACTCCCCTACTTGGCTCATTCTTGCTATTTATGTTAATTCGAGTATTGTAGGGCTGTAACGATATACGATTCAAACCCGAAATCGCGACATTCATATCTATGGGGGGGTTTTCCTGCCATTAATAAAATTAAAATGAAAACAGTGAAATTAAAATGAAAAACTCGTTTTGCCATTTAATTTTCAAAGTGTCAGTGCAATTATCCTGCCAAATTTAAAAATAAAATGAAATATATACATTTGGCTTTTAATTTTCCTGATAAACACGATACATTTGTGACAAAAATAAAAATAAATTGAAAACGTCTATTTGTCATTTCATTTTCATTACCATCCTGGTATATTACTGCCAAAAATGAAAATGAAAATGTTAGTTGGAAAATGAAAATGCAAACTTCACTTTGACTTTGCCTTTTCCTGACAATGCGCAGAATGTATGCCAAAATGATAAATAAAATGAAAACTGACACCTGCTTGCGATTTATTTTCCATTTCTTGATTTTCATTTTCAAGTTCACAACATGCAAATGAGCTGCATTGTTAATGAGATGTATGTGGGTGGTGCTCTGGTGGCGACAAATTAAATGCACCTACCATGATCATGATTTAGCTTTAGATCAATAAACGCGGTTGGTTGACGGCAAGATGGCAGCCAGATCGGTCCAAGACGAGGCCGTAGCGGCCCTAGAGTCCCCTTGTATCACACGAGGCCAGCCCAGGCAGGATATCCCTGCCGAGACGATTACAGCCTATGTGCAGTTAGGAATGACAGTAGCTAAATCCAAGCTCCTGCATTCTACGCCGTACTGTCCTCTCCGACGAATTGAGCAGGCTCACGATTTTTGTTGCTGTCATTCCTAACTGCACATAACATCTCCCGCTTTACTTATCGGTAGTCTACGTTGTCCAAAAACAAATAAATAAATAATAATGTCATACCTCTCCTTGCTTTCATTGTAGACTATGTGTGCAACTTTACCAAACAGTATAGAAGTAAACCCCCTCTCCTTGCCCCGCTCTCTCTCGCGCTCCCTCTCTCTCCCTCTCCCGCTCAATGAACACGCGCGACTTAAATAAAACATTCACAATCGTGAAAGCAAGGACGCATAGAAGACGACTAGCTAAATTACTATTAAATCCGCTTAGCATCATTAGCTATCATTGCTGCACATATTTGTTTAAAACTCTTGCATTGAAGTTGAAATATGTATGGTCAAAACCTATTGTTGTGTCTCGTAGGCCTACTCTTACTCAGAGGTGAAAAGAAGAGATAGGATGCAAACTCCGGCCGAGCGCATAGTGCACTGATGCACTGCCATTAAGCCACGAGACAATTGATAACATTTGCGATACCCAAAGATTTGTCTAGGCTATATATTTTTCCAACATAGATATTTAACACAAATAATAGCACAGGGATTAAAGTGAAAAAAAATCGTTTGACTGAACTTTTTTCAGGCCATAAGTCATACGTTGTTCATATCTACCTATAGAGATAGCACCCCTTTTGCGGTCGCGACCTATTAGTTTTCAATGTACAAAAAGATGCAAACAGCAAAGTAAAGGGAGTATTCGCCTTATTCACACGGCGGCCATTGTTTAAACCAAAACGAGGCTACAGGGTACACTTACTATAAAATGAATGCCACCTACAGGTGAATGCATAGAACATAACAATCCTATGGTTTGTGTACCCTGTAGCCTCGTTTTAGCCACCATGTGAATAAGGTGAATTGAGAGTGTTCTTGATTGAGATTTTGAGTTTGAGTTGAGTTTTCCTGATGAACAAAAATATATTTTAGTACCATCCCTGACCATTGCTGATTAGCCATTGCTGTTCTTTTCTACTGCAGCAATATTGTAGAAAGGCTTTAACACACTCTTATTTAATTACTTCAGGCCAAAAGTGTTTAAAGGGGAGATTTTTTTATTGTTAATATGCAATTCTACACCAAGTAAAATCTATAAAATCAAGTTTGCAAGACTTCCCATTTCCTCATCAAAGTAACGAATCAGAACATTCTAGATATTGTTCATATTTCCATTTGTTGCCTCATCCGCATTTAATGAAAACATGGTAATTTTGAGTTTTACAGACAACTCAGTTTTCCAATGAGCAGCAATACTGTGTGTGCTCATGCAGGAGGTCTGCGCATTTGATAACGACAATCTGGAGACGGTGCTTTTGTCTTCAGCAACAGATTGAATAAGGTTGACAAAAGGGTTGCGATATGGTGAGGGACAGGTCGTGTTGCGCTATGAAAGAACATGCGTAGCCTGCTTTCTAAACGTAAAAACGGTCAGCCATAGATAAACGTAGCCTACCTCTGTCGTGGTGGCTAGTTGCACCAGGTAGGGAAGATGTCCTGAAGTGCACGAACGTTAACCTTATGGCGGTCTTCTGATTGGTGGCGTGCTAAAACGTTTTCCTATTGCATCCATAAACAATTTTCTTGCAGCGAACCGCGCAAAAGCAAACCCCCGGCGCTTTAATTTCTTTACACCATGGCTTGTTAGTTCTCCCCCGTTTCCACCAGCTGCCCATCTCCATTTATTTTTTAACTTTTGACACCTGCCTTCCTTTAGCAACAACGCATCCATGACAGCTAGTGGCCTTGCCAAATAGACGCACACAAATCATGACGCTAATATGCGAGGTTCTGGTAGGCCTACTGGTTATGGTTTTGTGCTATAAATGAATAATATTTTATAGCAAAGTTTTAAGTTGATTATTTTAATTGTATGGGTATTTTTTGTCAACATACACTCACAACCTACTGTCGTTAAAAGTGAGGCCTAAGCAAAATAGGCTACAAGGCTGTCTGTGCGTCACAAACAGACTGACCCCCTTACTCAACAGTTCGCGATGATGACAGTGATATTATTATTTTTTTTATGCTAACACGCTCAGTCAAAACCTTCCGTCGCAAATTGTGAAAAACATTGTTGTACATGTCATAACAGACGGGATGATAAATTGCATAGGCTACGGTTTATATT
Source organism: Alosa sapidissima (assembly GCF_018492685.1). NCBI lineage: Eukaryota > Metazoa > Chordata > Actinopteri > Clupeiformes > Clupeidae > Alosa > Alosa sapidissima. Next base: position 21,345,482 of record NC_055970.1, on the reverse strand, counting down.
GCGTCGCTTTACACATAATGTTAGTTGCATTGATTAAAAACTGTAACAATAATAGTAGCCTACATCGGGTGGCATAGAAGGCTATCTGTTCAAGTCATAGGTGACACCCAAAATGAATGACCTCCCCTGACAAGAGTTTGTGATAGTAAGAAATTGTCTACATTGATGCACGGAAAGAACACAGCCTACGCTTCTTCTCCGAATTCGCACATAGAGCTCACAATATCATATCCAAAAAAGTTAAACGGATTGGCCAACCTCATCAGCTGTCTCTAATGTGTCACTATAATCCAACTTTTAGACCGTTATAGTCCTCCATATGTGTTCTTTGGAAAAGCAAAGGTGATAGGAGGGGAGGGGGGGGGGCCCTATTTTTTTTTCTCATCGGATCTGCATCGATCTTAAATATGACATTTCTAAAATCAAAATGACGGAAATCCGTCCTATGACGGAGAACTTTAATCCTTGAATAGCACATATTGGTCGGCTTCAGTAAAATGTTTTATATACTTGCAATAGGTTTAGGTTTTTTAGCAGATGACAATGACAATGCCAGCATTAATCACTCGGTTTAAATTAGAAAAATGCCAACAATAGGCTGTGGCGGAGAATTTCTAGGGGGTGGGGTATTACACGTTGCCACTGTTTCTACTAATGATATGTATCGCTGCATCATCAACAACGTTATTGGAACTACGGTGTTCAAACGTTGGAGGTAGCGAATTGCGACACAGGTACAATGCTTTCTGGAAACAGAACAATGTTGTTGTTTGGTCGCAAGTTGCGTCGTACCATAGTGGTTGAGCAACGTTGTTGCTAACTTTTCTAGAAACGACCCCCAGAATGTGACGTCCGTGCAAACCCCTAATAGTTCCATGTCAAATCAGCCTAGAAAATCGCCACATTTCATTTTCCGTTGGTCTCATTACTCCACATGTTGTTTGCTTCATTCAGACACAAGCTCATTTAAATAATGTCCGTCAGAAATACTAGGAGGGGAGTAGTGTATGAGCTGGTTGTTCGATATTCCAAATAGCCAGTTATGTTGTTCAGATATATGGCCCAACCGCTTGACATCTGAAGAACATGCAGACTACACCTAGGTCTGAAAGCAACTATGGTGAAGCAGCTTTTAGTTGCTATGCAGTTCAGCTCTGGAACCAACTTTCAGATGATATAGTTTCCCCTACTGTAGCCAGTGTCAAATCTAGACTTAAGACCAAACTTTTCTCAGATGCTTTTTACTAACTGATCCAATGTTCATTGCCTAGTTCACAGAGCACTCTTCGGGTGAATACCTTACTATTGTTCCTTGTAGTACTATTGCTGTCCATGGGCAAAGGGGGATTCTGTGAAGTAGTTGCCCTGTCAACAAAATAGACAGATCGGGGATAGTCAGAGTGTAACGGCTCGTTCTTTACGGCTCGAGAGTTACAGCTCTACCGAGTTTCTTTGAAACTCTGAACTAGCGTTAACTATTTGTTATTACTCCACGAGGGGGACTATCGAGCCCTGAAAGGAAACATGTGTGTGCACACAGTTTGGGACTACTTCAAGAATCTTTGAATCTGGGAAAGTCTTTCAGCGAAAGTTTTACCGTATTTTCCGGTCGCTCTGGAGTATAAGTCGCATTAGTCAAAAAATGCGTCATGAACAGGAAAAATATATATATAAGTCACACTGGACTATAAATCGCATTTATTTAGAAATGTATTTCACAAAATCCAAAACCAAAAACAGAGACTATGTAACTGGACTATTGAGGCCAAAAAGATTAATGTTAATGAAGACAAAGGAGTGAAGGCAGCCAAGAGGAGCGCCTGAAGGTCTAATTGTAAAACAAAAGATTCACTGAAAGAAAATGTCATGTGGTACACCAAAATGTAGCTAAAATGTGGAGAATACAATGCAATCAAGCATTTTGGGAAATGTGGAGTCACAAGCTGGCAGAAGATTAAATGTTCATGAGAGAGAAAAAGATGGTTTTAAAAGGACGTGACCGAAGCAAGCCAGGCAGAGACCTATAGGCCCAAAGGTAATTGTAAAGCAACTTACAAAAGATTCACTGAACAAAAATGCTGATATAGTACATGAAAATTTAGCTAAGTTTAGCAAGTTACTTTATCAGTTACTTTCAGCAGCTGCCGACAACACCCCCACCGCCTCAACATAAAAATGATAACCGGTTTTGCCAATACTCACTATACTGGAAGTGCATTTTAACAGTAATGTCAACAATGTATAGCAGACATCCCAACCTAACCTACTTAGATACTGAAATTCAGATGTTTGTTCAATAAAGTCTAGTCAGTACATCAAATAAGGAAGGTCTATTGATAGAAATTGTGATAGTAAAATATGTAGATTTTGGTAGTTTGGCCTTTTCATGTAGCCTTGGCAACTAGCCATCTAGTATACGCCTGAGTAATATGCAAATGAAATTACACTTGTTAAAACTCACCTCAGCAAGTCTTTTGCAATCATTTAACCCACCATGAGCAATGCTAAAATCACTGTTACAAACAGTGCAGTGTGCAATCATTATGTTTTACTCTTATGAGACAATTGGGTAGGCCTACACTTTTGTGTAGTCTGATGTGAAATGGGCTTAAATTATCCTTTTTGAGGGGCACTGACTCTGCCATGACGCTCCTGTTCCTAGATACACTGACTGAACTGATTAATTAAGTTCGGGAGAAAAGAGATATAAGCCCACCTACATTGAAAACTGATTGGTTGATTTAGCAAAACAGACCAGGATGCTCTCTGTCTTGGATGTGCTTCAGACACACACACACCACTCCTCTCTCTCTCCCTCTCAGTTGTGTGCGCGTTTAACTCAAATGCACACGCGATTTGAAGTCCGGTCTGGCTTGCGTGCTCTTGTTCGCTCTAGGTTCCGGGAGATTTTATGTAATTTGCGGGCGTCAGGAAGCCGCTATCAATATGTGGGAGACTCCCAAAACTTCGGGAGACTTGGGATGCACAGAATGTACAATGTACCTTAATGTTGTCATGTTTAGCTGACACAAACTCAAAATAATGACTATAGATAAAATGTGCATCTCTCTCCTCCCTCCATTGTTGTTTACGTTTGTGTCGCTGCTAGGGTTGCAAAATTCCGGGAATTTTCAAAGTTGGAAACTTTCCATGGGAATTAACGGGAATATACGGAAATTAATGGGAATAAACTGGGAATTTTTAATATTAAAAAAGTTAGTCTATAACAGGGAACTTAAATGTAATGGACAAAACCCCATCTTGCAGCATAATATTAGTTAAAACAACCTGATTTAATGCAATTTCAGTCAAATTTCTACCCTGCACAGGCGTCAATCCCATGCACACAGCAATCAGCAGGCTACTAGACATAAAGGAAACCTATGATGCATTCATGTGCATGGGGAAAATAAATTCCCAGTGAAAATGTCATCTCATGTGGGAATAACTGGTGTGAAACTGGGGGAAGTTTGCAAACAGAGTTACCCAGTTATGGGCTTGTCTTCACTTTTGTCCTCATTCAAATGGGTGTACGTCATTTTGCATAAACTGTAATGGGACGATTAATCTGTCTGATTAAGCTTGACAATTTATATATAATTTACATAATCTATAAGGTTGGGTTGGGGTGGTATGTTGTGTCATTATTTGTTTTACCATTTTCTGGGATTCTAACTGAACAAACTGATTGTCAGTCAATGTTCCAACCAATTGGATTTTGTTGTTGAGTGGCGTGGTGTATCTTGGGCAGTTCAGTGGTTTCAGTGTCGCTAGCTTAGCACGCTAGTAAACCATAGGCAGAGAATGGGATTCCCGCTAGCATGTTAGCTATCTTTGTATGTTAAGCTAAACGAAAATACGAACAAACAAATCATATTGCTTATTACGAAACAAAATGTTAATGTCTGTATATGAAACAGTAGGAATTACAAAAAACTCCCAGTTAATTCCCATAAATTCCCATTAATTCCCATAATTTCCTTTAATTCCATGAAAGTTTCCAATTTGGAATATTTCCAAAATTCCTCAGCTTAATTTCCCATGGAAAGTTTCCGGTAAGTTTCCGGAAATTTACCGGAAATTTTCTGCCCCTTTGCAACCCTAGTAACTCAGAAGGGGGTTGTCCTCATGCTGAAAACGTGAGCATAGCCTATGACGTTAATCCCAGAGACAAGAAGAAAGCAAAGAATATATCTTTTTACTAAGGAAAATGACAAAAATAGTAATAGTAAGCACAGTAATAGTAAGCACAGTGACTTAGATACGTAACTTTAATCTGATTACTGGTTTGTAAATAGTAGCACGTTAGATTACTCGTTACCGAAAAAAGTGGTCAAAATAGACTAACGCGTTACTGGCATCACTGGTCATGTGTGTGTCACGTCATCCTGGATGTGATTTTGTACTGCTGTGTGGTTGTCTGTTACAGGCAACCTTCGTAACAAGGCTGAATGTAGTTGGTGGTAAGTGGTTTGTGGGAATTGTGTTACCTTGCAATAGTTTGGGCTCCCTCACAATAAGTTTTGCATTCCCTCACAATACTTTTGCATTCCTGCGCAATACTTTTAACTTCAAGGGACCGCAAAACACATGGTGAGGTAACACAAAAGCTACGGCACCCCCAAAGGACCATGGTGGGAATTATTATGACCGCCGCGCAGCAAAGTAGCGGTCATATAGGTTTAGTCAGATTTTTTTTTCTTTCTGATATTGACATTATGACACCCTCTGAATGCACGCCAAGTTTCGTGGAATTCCGTTCATGGGGGGCCACACAATAAATTAATTTATGTTACTATACACCAACTGGCCTGTAGGTGGCCGGAGACAGTTTTCTGTGAATATCTCGAGAACCGTAGGGCCTAGGAGGTCCACCTTTTTTTTGTATGTTGGTCTTAAGGGGGCATGTCAACCTATCCCATTACCACTTATTTCATGTATAGCGCCACCTGTGTTTTCATCACAATATCTCTGGCTGACATGGTCAAAACTGCACGAAATTGAAAGTGTAGGATCATTTTGACACCCTCCGAATGCATGCCAAGTTTCGTGGACTTTCGTTCATGGGGGGCCTTACAATAAAATAATTTATGTGTACATTTAGTGACCATACACCAACAAGGATTTCCGGGACACTGAAAGACCGGGGTACACGAAACTTGGTGGGCATGTACCCCCACATGGATAGCATGGAACCATCGTTTTTCGTTTTGATCTGTAGCCCCCCCGCTGGACTGGACCCCCAGAAAGGAGGGTAGGGCAGACACAGTTTTCTGTGAATATCTTGAGAACCGTAGGGCCTAGGATGACCAATTTGTTGCGTATGTTTGCCTCCAGGGGTCATGTAAACCCATTCCATATGCACACATGTGCATAAACAGATACACACGCACACACAAACATTCACAGTAATCCTACGTATGACACATACTCACACAGTAGACATATATACGCATGCATGCACATACACAGGCACATAAACAGGCAAACACACAAGCACATGCACACGCACACACACACACATAAACATGTACATGCACACAATTCAAGAATTTCCAGAATTATGAACAGGTAAGATGAGGGTGGGGTTGTATAAAATGTATATTACATGTGAAATCTATGAACTAATCATGTTTTGGTACTTGTTGTCTAGCAGATATCAGTGAGAATTGAGTGTGCATAATGCAATTCAGTGAGATAGTTAGAATCATATATGCCTTCCAGCGTGACTTATTTTTGTGGAAAACGTGCTGGACTGGGCGGCGGTCATATTTTGTACCGCTCTGCGGTACATCTAGTTGTTAAGAGGTGACTGCAAGGGAACGCAAAACTATTGTAAAGAAATGCAGAAGTTGGGGAACTTACAAATATTGGAAGGGCAAAACTCAAAAGGTGGGCACTGTGTCGTAAGTGGCAACAGCGTCCATGCCATTTGCCTCCAAGTTCCCACAGTGACACAGGTTTGGGTCTGACCTGCCAGTCGTTTCTCGGTCCCGTCTCTCTCTCCCACTCATTTCCTGTCAATCTTCACTGACCTATCTAAATCCTACCTAAATAAAGGCAGAATGCATATATATAGCAAAATAAGCTAAATCTGCTCATGTTCAACTGACACACATCAATTTGTTTTGAAACAACTCAATATATATATATACAGCGGGGAAAATAAATATTGAACACGTCAACATTTTTTTCAGTAAGTATACTTCCAGTGAGGATATTTGCATGAAATTTTCACCAGACATTAGTATTGACTTAGGTAAACCACACAAAAATCCAAACATTAATGTTCATAAGTAGAGTTATGAGTAAAAAAGTGGAATGCCACAGGAAAAAAATATTGAACACGCCTACTGAAATTTCTTAAATACTTTGTAGAAAACCCTTTATTTCTAATGAGAGCTTCAAGGCATTTCCTCTATGACGAAGCTAATCAGTCGCAGTATTCAGGTGTGATTTTGGCTCATTCTTTTAAACAGATAGTCTTTTAATATTGAAGATTCCAGGGGTCCCTCTTGTAAATCCTGATCTTTAGGTAACGTCCAAAACTGTTCAATTGGATTTAAGTCAGGGCCTGAATTTCCTTTCTCTGAAACCAATTGAGAGTTTCCTTTGCTGAATGCTTTGGATCATTGTCCTGCTGGAAGGTCTAGCCATGTCTCATCCTCATTGTTCTGGTGGATGGCAAGATTCTCCCAGAAAAAATGGCTCCATTCATCATTTCTTCAACTGTATGAAGTCTGCCAGTACCATGAGATGAAAAACAGCCCTACACCGTGATGCCTCCACCTCCAAACTTCACTGTTGGTATGGTATTTTTAGGGTGATGCACAGTGCCATTTCTCCTCCAAATATGGTGTGTAGTATGACATCCAAAGAGTTCAATTTTGCCCTCATCTGACCAGAATACATTCTCTTAGTATTTCATAGGCTTGTCCAAATGTTGCGTAGCAAACTTTCAATGAGCTTCGACATGTTTTTCTTCAGTAATAGAGTCATGTGGGGTGAGCGTGCATAGAGGCCATGGCGGTGGAGTGCATTACCAATGATTTTCTCGGTAACAATTGAACCTGCTGCCTCCAAGTCTTTCTGGAGTGGTCCTTGGCTCTTAGGCTACACTTCTGACTATCCTTCTGACTTCCTGGTCAGAAATCTTGTGAGGAGATCCTGTGCATGGCCGATTGATGATGCAGTGATGTTCCTTCCACTTGCAGATAATGGCTCCAATACTGCTTACTGGATGATTCTGAAGTTTTGAAATGCATCTGTAACCAGTTCCATTGATATGTTTTGCAACAATAATGTTGCAAAGGTTTTGGAAGAGCTCTTTGCTTTTACCCATCATGACATGTTTCTTGTGTGACAACTTGGTAACGAAAAACCTTTTTATAGCTCATCAATATGTACTAACCCAGCTTACATTAATTTGCACAGATAGGAGGGATAATTACTCTCTAACTATGTATAGATTCCAGCTCGTTCCTTGCCATTCCTTGCCTTTGTGTACTGTTTTTTCTTAGTGTGTTCAATACTTTTTCACTGTGCCATTCCACTTTTTTACCCATAACTCTACTTAGGGACATTAATGTTTGGATTTTTTAATATGTCTGGATTACCTAAGTTAATACTAATGTCTGTAGAAAATTTTATGCGAATAGCCTCTCTGGAAGTATACTCACTGAAAAAAATGTTGACGTGTTCAATACTTATTTTCTCCGATGTATATATATACTTAAAAAGGAGCTCAAAAATAAATTGGTAGTTTCAAAACAAATTGATGTTTGTCAGTTGAACATGAGCAGATTTTGCATTGATAAGAGCAGTGTTAAGAGGGGTGAGATTAGCATGGGCTTCGGGGTAACGCTATCAGAGTTCCACGAAGGGGTGTGTGTGTGTGTCTGCTTGAGTGGGTGTGAGGCCCTAGTTCCTGTTAACATGTAGGCTATGGTTAGAAGAGTGATTTACCCATCTACATTCACACATAAAACAGGAAGTGGTTTCCCGAGTGTTCAGGCATATAGTTCTTTTGCAGATGCTTTGTCTCCTGTAAAATCATAGCTGCACAGTACTATCTGTCTGAACGCTTAAGGTTTCTCCTGGTATCTGGAGAGATGAAGGCTGGTAAAGCACTGTTAATGCTGATGGTTGGAGTTGCCCAAGGTAAGATTGCTCATTATGTCTGACGCCTGGAAACAAATGTGTGTTTTAAGCAAAAATATAGGTTGACAAGAAAAAATATTATTTTGCAAAGAATGTTTTAATCAAAACTGCATTCTAATATAAGATGCCAGTAAACAACAAATACTCCTATTCAACATGTTTGTGGTACAGGCTTTTGTTCAATCAAAAATTAAATCAGGTAAAAGTACAGCATACGATGTTTCAATTAAGCCTAGTTTTAGAGCATAGGGATATGTAAAATCATCAAACCAATTGTATAATTTCCACTTATGAAAGAAAGTATTCAAAAACCAAAAGAGGTACTGGAGATTTTAATCAAAAATATATTTGGCTTGCTTTCATTACAACGCAGCAGTTTTAGCAAGTACAATGTCCCATATTAAAGAAATGTTTTGAGTTATACATATTTTTCTTTTCATATTTAACAATGGCTGGGATGGAAAAAATGTCAATAGTTCCATGAGGTTACAGAGATGGTGACTCAATGATTAAATGTCACTGATGGTGTTTTCGGTTGGCATTGATATGCTTGTACCGCTGGTGCAACAGAGCAAATGCGATCTTGCAGCCCAGTGCATTAGTATGATGACTGCAAATTTCCATTACCTATTTTTGTCTGCGTTTCTTGACTGCAAAAATGTAGGCCTATAGGCATACATTTTAGGTGAAAAGCCATGAAAAGGAGAAGGGCTTATTTCAACACATTTCCATGTAAACAGGTTGCACCTAGCTTTTACAGAAATGTGTTAGCTCAATATGATTTTTGAACTTTTGAATACAGGCACATCCTTAAAGTGGAACTCCAGCGAAAATTGAATCCATGGTCTTTTTCTGCATTAATACACATCAAATAAGCCGTGGAGACAGTATTTTTCGTTGATCAACCACTACAACTTGTCCCGGTATATGCTATAGCCTCAAATCGCAAACAGTGGATTAGCTAAGGGCGGTAAGCTTAACGCTTCCCAAATAGCATCTGGATTTCTAGGCTTTTCCCTCTGAAATTGCACTGTGCCTACTTCAGAGCCCACTGTTCCCACCTTGTCTGGTCTATAATCAAATGTTTGACCTCTTTAGAAAGCTGAGACCCTGTAGTGTAGGATTCCTGTGAAAATTTCAAGACCCAATATGCTGCATCTACTCATTATGACCGCCGCACCGCGAAGAACAATCATATCCATGACATTTGAAACACTTTTTTTTTGTAATGTATGTGTACACATGTACAGCCCCCAAATAAATAAATAAATAAATCTGAAATAACAAATCACATATATATGCAAATCATGATATATATCTATAAACATATACACATACACACTCACACACATACATACATACATGCACATACACCCACATACCTATACCCACATTCATACATACATACATACACAAATACACTCGTACGCAAACATAGCCTACACACATTCCTACATACATGCATAGATACATACACATATATACACATGCATACATTCACACATACACACAAGTGCATACACATAAACCAAAATAGGTCATATAGGTTTAGTCAATTTTTTTTTTTTCCGCATGGCCATGTTAGGTCGCTTTTTTTCTTTTTCGCTTTGACCATGTTAAGTCACAGATACCTGTGATTACAACACCTCATTTTTACTTTTTCGTTTTTAACTAGGTGGCACTATACATGAAATGAGTGGTTATGGAATGGGTTGACATGGCCCCTTAAGATCAACATACAAAAAAAGGTGGTCCTCCTAAACCCTACGGTTCTCGAGATATTCACAGAAAACTGTGTCCGCCCTACCCACCTTTCGTGGGGGTCCAGTCCAGCGGGGGGGCGCTACAGATCAAAACGAAAACGAAAAACAATGGTTCCATGCTATCCTTGTGGGGCTACATGCCCACCAAGTTTCGTGCAACCCGGTCTTTCAGTGTCCCGGGAATCATTGACGGAAAATTGGCCATTTACATTACATTACATTACATTACATTACATTTGGCTGACGCTTTTTTAACCAAAGCGACTAACAACATGGTAAACAGTAAGTTTTAGAACAATTCTCACAATTTTAGGACAGTTTAAAAAAAACACATTAGAGTACAGTAAGAATAAGTGCGTCGGTGAGTGCTGTATTTTAACAGTTACTTGTCAGTTTAACGGCTGGTGAGTGCTAGGATCAGTAAGACTTGTTGTAAGTGTTGCTATGAGAGTAGATGTTCTCTAAAGAGCTGGGTCTTCAGGAGTTTTTTGAAAGTGGAAAAGGATGTCCCTGCCCTTGTAGGAACTGGCAGTGTGTTCCACCAACGAGGAACAACAGATGAGAAAAGTTTGGATTGGCTTGAGCGTACCGGTGGTAGAGCTAGACGTCGTTCGTCAGAGGAGCGCAGCGGTCTGGAGGTAGTGTAAGTCTGTATGAGGGCATTCAAGTAGGTGGGAGCAGAACCGGAGACTACTTTGTAGGCAAGCGTTAGAGACTTGAATTTGATACGGGCCGCCATAGGTAGCCAGTGTAGCTGGATGAGCAGCGGGGTAACATGTGCCCTTTTGGGTTGGTTGTAGACCAGGCGTGCCACCGCGTTCTGGATCATCTGAAGTGGTTTCACTGCGCAGGCTGGGAGACCTGTCAGGAGGGCATTGCAGTAGTCGAGTCGTGAGATGACTATTGCCTGAACCAGAAGTTGGGTAGCATCTTGAGTCAAGTAAGTCCTGATTTTCCGTATGTTGTAGAGTGCGAAACGGCATGACCGGGCGACTGAGGCAACATGATCTGAGAAGTTTAGTTGGTTGTCGAGAACAACTCCAAGATTTCTTGCAGTCCTGGTCGGTGAAACAGACAGGGAGTCAAATTTGCAGCCATGCTGCGCGGCGGTCATAATGAGAAAGAAAAGGAACAGACATAGCAAAAATGCTCATTTTGAGAACTAGATTTTGCATTTTGTTGTCCAGTGTGTAATGATTGATTAAAGAGTGTTTTTGAATTGGCAACAAGTTGTAATGTTTGAAGGCAAGATTGCTTTTGCTGCATGTTTTAAGTGTTTTGAAAGAGTAACAGCCTTTTGCAAGCAAAATCTGTGATTTTGTCCAGAGTGCCATGGGTGTTAACTGTTTTGAGAATATAATGTCAGAGTTAGCACAGGTATCAAAACGATCGAGAAAACACAGACACACAAACACACCCTCACTCCCCCTCTTTGCTTATATGCCACTTTATCACACTATCTGCTTTTGTGTGTATGCAAATTAGAGCATTTTTAATGAGATAGGGCCTCATTTCCATATGTAAACATTAAAATATAAAAAACATGCAATACATTTTTTTTCTCATCTTAACATAAGTAATCAACTCAGAAAGTTTCATGGTGATATCTATTATTTACATTTTTTACCCTATTCACCTGTACTGCCTCGCCTTATTGCCTATTTATGCTAATTATGCAAATTGCCCAAAGTGCAACTTTAGGCAACCAAGTTGAATTCCACCCACTAGACCTATAGATGACATTTCTGCAATAAAACTTTAGGGTACTCAACATTTCTGGATGAAATCATGACTAGACTAAATGTGTTCACACATTTCCATTGGGTTCACACATTTCTCACACCCTTTTGGAAAACATGTAACACATATGTCATTCAAAACCCCCAAACTCTATTGGTTTTCCTGTGCTAAACATAAGGACATCTTTCACAGGTGGTAGAGATTCCTTGCATATGTCTGAATCTGTGATACACCATGTGTGAAACTCATTTGCACAATTCTTCAATCAGCAATCCTTCATTATCCATAAGAGATGCCATGTCTGTTCTGTGTTGCTATTTGCAAGTATGGATCTAATGCACATTTAGACCAAGTACTGTATTGCCTCTTTGGTGAAGAGTGCAAAAGAACAGCTAGTACAAAAGGTGTTTACTGTCTATTTCAATGAAAAATGACAAGTTGTAGTTCAACAAAATTTGTCTTGCCTAGGTGCTTACTGTAGGTCTTACATGTAAATGCAGTGTTTCCCATACATTGACTTATTTGTGGCGGCCCACCACAATATCAACACTGACCACCACACAATGATTTTCCATGTTGTACTAAATTGTGCTTAAATCTGGTTAGCATCATAACCACGCTGCGCTAATTTGTTAAAAACTGTTGCATTCAAGTCAATTCTGCAAACCTACCACCACAAATAGAATTTAATTCTGTGGGACACACTGAAATGACAGTTACATCTTAGGAGGAATGAATACAATTATTTTTTACTCAGTACATTTAGTCTTTTCACAGTTTTTTTCTGATACCAGAACAATGAGAAAGAAATGGAACAGACATAGCAAAAATGCTCATTTTGAGAACTAAATTTTGCATTTTGTTGTGTGTGATTGATTGAAATCACACAGTGATTTGATGACAGGATTTGTTGTTTGAAGGCAAAATTTGCTTTTGCTGCATGTTTTAAGTTTTTTGAGAGTAACAACTTTTTGCAAGGAAAATGTGTCATTTTGGCCAGAGTGACATGGATATTAACGTTTTGAAAAGGTGATGTCAGAGTTGACAAGCATTAAAGCGATCGTGGAAAACTGTAACTTGATGCTAAAATGTCTTTTCACTATCCCTGATGGTCATGTAGTAAGCTTTCAGTGACAGAAATTGGCCCAAGAATCGAAGTACAGTCAATTTAGGCAAATTCAGACACTTTAGTTTTGGTGACAATATAGCTACTTTCCTTGAAATATTTGTGAGCCTTGAAATCCTTCATGTGAACTTGAATATGCTCCATTCCGTAGAGGACACCAAGGTTCTGCATTATGTGCTCAGGAGTGAGTTACAACTGTGTGCAAGGTTTTGAAACACGCAGTGTGTAAGTGTGAGAACGAGCACTACCTGTAGGAAGTTATGGTGATGCTACTGTACATCACATCATCTGTAGGGTAAAACTAACCTGTACCCACACAGCTAAACAGTCTAAATACAGCTCACATTCAATATTAGTAGGTGAACATTCCAGTGTTTGGTGAACTCTGCTTCACAATGATAGGAAAAGCCAACATCAAAGGATCAAAAGGCAATGTCTGAATTTTTGTACATCACAAGCCAGTATCATTTTCAATTTTTTGTCCTCTGTAGGTTCAAGGTTGACAATTTGTTTGGTTTTACAATACTGTTGCTATGCAACACTAACCCACAGAAAAAACTTCAAGTTGTCTCTGATGTTTAGACCATTTGAGTGTTAAAGCAGTCTCACTGACAGAGAGTATGTGCTATAGTTACCGCAGAACACGTCATTTTTGGGTAAAGTGTGGGGGGTTTTGGTGGTTGTAGGAAACCAGTTATGGAACAGTGTGCCTTCCATGGCATACCTACCCCCCTCCCCCACCATTCTAAGTGAATTTTATGCACCATATTGTTAAGTAGCATAGTAATATTATACACCATTTGAAAGCTTGGACTTTTGGGAACACACATGACAACCTTTTTCATGTACAATTTGTATGGTGCTTTACATTGTCAGATTAATCTCACTACGTCTCACTTAAATTTGATTAAAAAAATGCCCCCCTCCCCCTCTGGTGCTTCCCTACTTTCTATCTGCAGTGCAATGTAGATGCCACATATTGGGTCTTGACATATTCACAGGAATCCCTAGAAATGGAATAATCATGTTGTTCCATCCAATATTAGTTGTGCAGACCATCTTATACATACCCATTGAAGCAACAAAGAAAATGCACAAAAAAAAAGAGACCAGGATTATGCTTCTACACCAAGAGGTTGCCACACAGTAAGCCTTTTATTGTCATTATGCATATTGGGAACCCAAAAGTCCTATGAGGAGTTTCCATAGGGCATTTTACAAAGCGCATGAGCATACCTTGGCAAACTAGATGTACCGCAGAGCGGTACAACATATGACCGCTGCCCAGTCCAGCACATTTTTTCAGCAAAAATAAGTCACGCTTATCAAATTCTGTTCATTTCCTACTTTGTTCCTTTTTTGTGTGTTTGTAATTAAGTGTTTGCAGAGTGTGTGGTTGTTTTTGTGTATATGTGTTTTGTGTGTGTGTTTGTGTGTGTGTGTGTGTGTGTGCTTGTGTTTGTGTATGTAGGTGTGTTTGTATGGATGCATGTGTGTGTGTGTGTGTATGTGTGTTTATGTGTTTGTGTGTGTGTGCGTGTCGTGTGTGTGCATGTATATGTATATGTGTGTGCATGTGTAGTGTGTGTGTATTACGTGTATTTGTGTGTGTGTGTGTGTGTTTTTATGTGTGTGTGCATGTGTGTGTGTCTTTATGTATGTGTACATAAATAATGCAAATCAGGGAACCACCTACTCTTTGCGATAAGTGCCATGGGATCTTTAACAACCATGGTGAGTCAGGACCTCAATTTAACATTCTTGCAAAGGAAAACATCTCCTGCAGTACAGTGTCCCTGTCACTGCAATAGGACATTGGGATTGATATTTGTTTGGTGGCTTTTGGCCACAGAAGAGTGCCACCTACTGGCCAGCCACCAACACCACTTCCAGCAGGAACCCACTCTTCCAAGGAGGTTTCTTATCCAAGTACTAACTAAGCCCGCTTAGCTTCAGTAATTCAGCAATTCAGCAGTAATTCATTCAGTCAGGGTATCTGCTGGTCTGGCTGCTGGCTAAAAACAAAAGGTGAAAGGCATATATGATTCTAACTGTCTCACTAAATTGCATTATGCACACTCAATTCTCACTGGTATCTGCTAGACAAGTACCAAAACATGATTAGTTCATAGATTTCACATGTAAAATACATTTTATACAACCCCACCCCCATCTGTCTGCCTGTTCATAATTCTGAGAAATTCTTGAATTGTGTGCATGTGTGCGTGTACGTGTTTATGTGTGTGTGTGTGTGCGTGCATGTGGGTGTGCCTGTGTGTGTGCATGTGCATGCATGCGTACATATGTCTACTGTGTGTGTATGTGTCATACGTATGATTACTGTGAATGTATGTGTGTGTGTAATATATATATATATATATATATATATATATATATATATATATATTAAAGAAATGCTGCCAATTTGATGTTTAACTTAAAGTATTGATAAATGTTGCATGTCACTTTAAGAGAGTCTAAACGGTTCCCATAACGTCCTTTTGCCAGCTGTTACTCACAAAGGATAAGGCTGATCCAACTCTAGCCTTGTTTGTTTGTGCCACATTGACAACACAATAGTAAGTTATTACAAGGAGCCTTCATTGTTGGGATATGGAAACATGTAATGAGTTGTTGCTTGCGTGACATTTTTGTTTGCCATTAAAAGTGCAGTATGACCATGGTAGCCACCTAGCTATCTGAATGGAATAAGCTATGTTTCATATGCTTAGCAAACGCTAGTCTGTTAACATGAACATTTGCAAGCCTCCAAGCACAGACACTTTAAATCCTACCTGATGCCTTTCACCATCCACTTATTTAACTGCTGTCGCATCCCTTGACATGCCATCTCCTTTTCCCTCTGTCTTTTTCTATTTTTAGCCACCGACAGCTTTTTGCTGTATCAATCTTTTTCCATAGACGGCAAATCACTACTCGTAGGCCTAACTGCTCGCTCAGTGCTCACGTGCCCCCACTCCCTCTTCTATGTCAAAATTCTATTATGGAATCTTATGAGATAGGGCGTCTCTAGCCTGATAATCCTCTAAAATGTAATATAACATTGAGAAAATGTTGAAATCGTTTAGAAACGCACAACAGTAGCTACATATAGAAAATACCAAATAAATAAATATATATATAATTTCTTTTTACCATCGCTTTGGTGCCCCCATGGTGTTATATATAGCGCATACTAGGGGTGTAAAGATTAACCGATACGTATCGGTATCCGTTTTTAATGTGTAAGATATGGCTACATCGATACGTGAAGCCACGTATCGGAATAAAACTAAAATGAACCGGTCGTTATATCGATTTACTTGTTACGAATCGGTTCACAACCTTTTCTGCTCGCTCAGACTCTCATTTACGTTCCAAGCAGCGCGTTCATCCTATGTCCGGTTTTGAAACTATACGTGGCACGGAATTGTGGGTAATGCAGTTCGTTTTTGGCTACATTCATTGCCCAAAGTTGTCAAATGACCTCATTACCCATACATCTACTGCAACTTAAGCACGTGACAACTCTCACTCGGTCGTTTGTTTTACAGTTTTTACTCTTTTGTTTTTCAAAATCCAGCGCGAAATTAAACACTAAACAGCAACGATAGTCTGTAGAGTAGCCTTACGTTTGATGAAGGGATTTCCTTAATGTTAAATAATAATTTGGCCCTTGCTAAAACGATGCACAAATTATTAGCCAATTATTTTGTTCATAATTCACTCAGACTTGTGGCATTATAGGTCTACCGTTGGAACAAAATAAACCCAGAGAGTTCATTGATATGTAGGCCTATTTTATTATTGTAGGCTATATGAGAAAAGGCCAAGAGTGTCTTAAGCACTGTTTTATTTTATTTCGGTATTGTCTTACCTCAACAAGGCTACAGCTCCATGAAAACAATCAGATATAACTCTATAAAGTCTATAAAAAAATATGTTGTATTTGGCTGCTGTGTTTGACTGAAGTGTAGACTATTCTTTTTTCATTTCAATACAGTATATGAAACAAACCTCAGTTTAGATAATCATATTCACACATTTTTTTGCCTAATTGACAACCATGACCATGATAACTGATAATATAAAATTAATGTGCACCTTGAGCAAACGATAAAAAATCTTTCAGAATGCTTTCCATTCTTGAACTGCATCGAATCGCATCGCATCGAATCGTACTGAATCGTTTTTTATGAACATCTTTTCTTGTATCGAATCGTGCCCATGTATCTAGATGCGAATCGTATCGTCTTTTACATGAGAGATTCACACCCCTAGCGCATACCCACTTTTTGCGCCACTGGGTCCAGTCCAGCGGATCAAAACGAAAAACAATGGTTCCATGCTATCCTTGTGAGGCTACATGCCCACCAAGTTTCGTGCACCCCGGTCTTTTAGTGTCCCGGAATCCTTGACGGAAAATTGGCCATGCAAAAAATTAAAAAAAATAAAAATCTGACTCAACCTATATGACCGCCGCTTCCCTGCGCAGCGGACATAATAATGGTCTAAAGTAGGGATGCACCGAATCCAGGATTCGGTTTTGGATTCGGCCGAATATTGGATTTTTTGACGGGGTTCGGTTTCTGCCGAAACGTAGAATTTTTCCCCACCGAACCGAACCCTACACTTACACTATGCGTGCTACGCTGGTCGACGTCATGACGGCGCCATTGATTATAGTAAAGTGTTTATTTAGGAAAGTGACATATCTTATTTTTGATCGTTTAATAGAACAAAAACGTGCCATAAACATCTACGTGTCCGAGACAGATGGGATGCAACATATTCATGCACAGAGGTGGACTCTGATGGAGGATGTTCTCAAGGTGCTCAGACCATTCAAGGAGTTGACTCGAGAAATAAGCGCAGAAAATGCGTGTATATCCACTGTCATGCCAGCTGTGATGATGTTGAAGCGCTATATCCACATCGAAACAGACGGTCATGGAATCAAGCAGATGAGAACCCGCTTACTGAAATCTCTGCAGGATAGGTTTGAGGGAAGCGAGCAGAATAGCCACTTAGTTGTGGCAACAAGTCTGGATCCCAGATACAAGGCGAAATTTTGGGTGAGTGACACAGAACAGTGCCATTCAAAGTTGCTTGTGCAGGAGGCTGTATCCCGTTTGCGTGAATCAGATCAAGACACATCTGCTAGGCCTACAGCAACTGAACAGCCTGAGGAACAAGGCCCGACACCTCGCACTAAACGACACTGTTCAGGAATCTGGAGTGGCTGGGACGATCTCTACCGCAGCAATACAGAGCCAGTCACATCAGGTGCCGACGCGGAGATAAGTGCATTTTTCGGTGAACCCCTCATTGCCCTCAGAGAAGATCCTCTCCAGTGGTGGAAAACAAACCAGCAGCGATTTCCGCTGCTGGCTCAAACGGCAAAGATCTATCTCTGTGCGCCACCAACCTCTGTGCCCAGTGAAAGACTTTTCAGTACTGCTCGTTCGGCATCATTCGTTCCCACACTCGCAACTGGCTGTCACCTCTTAAAGGAGAATTCCGGTGTGATATTGACCTAAAGTGTATTGAAACATGATACCGAGTGTGAACGTATGTCTCATAGCCCATCTCGGCTTGTCCCCTACACTCCAAAATCTGGCGCTAGTTAGCCGATGCTACCAACAGCTTTTTCAATAGTGGTGCTTCGGCATCGGGCTAGCCATGCAAATAAATCACTGTTTTACACCCATTTACGAGGCTATGATAAGGGATCAGATTCCAAAAATAATTCAGTGGAAATGCATGGATTCCAGTTGCTGCTACTGGAAGAAACTGGAATCCATGCATTTCCACTGAATTATTTTTGGAATCTAATCCCTTATCATACCTGTTCATTCTTACTCGTTGCTCGACTTATCGTGACTAAATTCAAGATGGCTGCAAACGCTAAACTTTGTGAAGATACTGTCTGTATAAATCGTCTTGTAAGTAAACTACCAGTGCTTTTTCAAAGTTCTCAATGTCTCGTTTTAAATGTCAGGGCCCTCGGAAGTCTACCAATGAAGTGTGGAGATACATTGAGCCTCGTAAATGGGTGTAAAACAGTGATTTATTTGCATGGCTAGCCCGATGCCGAAGCACCACTATTGAAAAAGCTGTTGGTAGCATCGGCTAACTAGCGCCAGATTTTGGAGTGCAGGGGACAAGCCGAGATGGGCTATGAGACATACGTTCACACTCGGTATCATGTTTCAATACACTTTAGGTCAATATCACACTGGAATTCTCCTTTAATGCCGAGCGTCTTGTTTTCCTGAAAGGGAACGTTCATTTCATGTAAGAGGTTGAGGTTAGCCTACAGGTTAAGGTTATAGGTGTGTGATTAGGCCTACAATTTTGTGTTATATTTGGCTACTGTTAATCGTAGTTTAGCTGTTCCAACCAAAACAACAGCAGTTTTTTGAGTAATTGTTCAATAGCCAACCATTAGTCACCAAACAAAAAACCTTTTATTTGCATTGTTGCACTTTGGTTTGTAGCCTACTTTAGTAGTTGCACTTTGGTTTGTACTTTATGGGATTAAGACTCATATTTTGTATAGGCTATTGGTTGGATCTTGAGATGGCCTAATTGTCAAAATAGTCATCCTGGCCTAATGTTGCCTTTTTTACAGTTAAAATAAAATTAAATATACACTGCTGTGGATGTTATTTACTTCATAAATGTGTTTAATGTGTTAATAGACTGAGGATGGAGTAGGATTCGGTATTCGGTTTCGGATTCGGCAGAATCTTAACCAGTGGATTCGGTATTCGGCCGAACCCCAAAAATCTGGATTCGGTGCATCCCTAGTCTAAAGCAGTCATTTTTTATTCTATATTGATCTAGTTCCGCACACAGCTTCACAAGATCTGGTGCTAGGGCTCAGTATCCGGCAGAAATATAAAACAGTATTCTAGCCTCTTAACCTCTGTGCCAGTACTTCCCACAGCTATTCAGGGGCTCGTTTCTAGAAAGCGTTGTTTGCCAACTTGCGTCGCAACCTTGGTAGTTCGCTCCATCGTTCTTGGATTTGGTGTTTCTAGAAAGGGTAGTTCGAACTCTCAATCGCAAACAAGGACGCAAAATTTGGTCGTTCGAACTACTGCCCCTGGGCAGTCGTACTTGTGTCGTTCCTTGATAGTTCCAGTTGGTGTCCTGAGCGCCTAACCAAAAATCACAACTGCCCAACCAAAAATTGTGAAGTGGATGTTTATCTCGTGACTCAATGATTGATCTATCCTGTAGCTTTATTTTAATTAAGAGACTGACTCGCCTACTTGGCTCATTCTTGCTATTTATGTTAATTCGAGTATTGCCTTGCTTGTTGATAAGCTAGTATTATAATCTTCACAGACTCTTAGAAACAGCACAGTAATACATGGTGTAGTGGCTAAAGGAGGTGACTTGTTATTCCAGCGTTGTAGGTTCGATTTTCTAATGATGTGAGATTGTCCTCTTTCTTCTCGCTACCTGCAGGTGAGACACGTAGATTCAATTGTTTTTGACTGATGTCTTGTACCTATGGTCTCTCGATGTAAAGTAACTATATACATAAATATGTATGGTCAAAACCTTGTGTCTCGTAGGCCTACTCTTACTCAGAGGTGAAAAGAAGAGATAGGATGCGAACTCCGGCCGAGCGCACAGTGCACAGACGCGCTGCCGTTAAGCCACAAGACAGTTGATAACATTTGCGATACCCAGAAATTCGTCTAGGCTATATACTTTTTCCAACATAGATATTTAACACAAACTAGATGTACCGCATAGCGGTACAAAATATGACCGCCGCTCAGTCCTGTACATCCGTTCCGCGAAAATAAATCACACTTCAATTTGTCTCCATATTTTACTCCATCCCCCACTCTTGAAACTTTTGCGTATGCTTGTTTGGCATGCCTGAGTGTGTGCGTGCGGCTGCACAGAAAGTAGCCTACTGGTGCTGAAAAGGTGAATAGATTGTAGAATAGCCAAAGAAGATGTAGCATTGTTATAAAACCTTTAACCCTCTAGGCGCCACAGGCGACTATAGTCGACAAGATGCGGCACTGAGTAAAACGGCCGATTTAGTCAAATAGGGTGTCATGTTTCGTTCGACTTCCACTCCACTAGATGGCAGACATGTCATACGTCATCCCCGAGTCGAAAAAAGGACACGCTTTAAACAAAACTTTCTAGCTACAGCTCATTGAATCAGTGCATGAAATACCGGAGCTAGTGTGCGTGTGAGCCACTTTGTCAGAGCGATATTGTCAACGTCAGCGAGTATTTGCATTAGATTATCGTCTAATGGCATCAAAAAAGTTTACCTGAAATGAAGTGTTGGGTCTTCTATTCGCGGACCCTGATTCTGAAGGGGAATATCTGCCTTCAGAAAATGACGGTGATTCATTTAGTGAGGCTTCAGATGCGTCCCTGCCTTGCAATGATGCCGCTGGACAAAGTGAGAGTTTACTCCATAGTTTAGGTTACACCAAGCACAAACGTTGAATCGTTTGCCCAATGTCACTGGTGGGAATAATGTTTCACGGGTTCGGAGTGTTCATCGGGAAGTTAGCAGGGTGTTAGTGGTGTGGCGAACGAGGCTGGAGGTAGCCTAATATCCATAGCGCTAGCTTCTGTCTTCTGAACGTGTGCCTCTCCACAATCGCGGCGACAGTAACGTGGTGGAGCCTTTGTCTAATGCCACTGGGTATGTTAGACGAGGTCGAAGTGCTCATAGGACAGTTAGGGGGGAACGTAGTGGCAGTGTGGGGAGTCGCAATGAGAATGACAGTAGGCCTAGTCCGAGCTGCGCAAATTCTCTCCACTCGGCGCGCGCGAGGCAGATCTGGCCATGCTGCTCGCATGGTGGAGGTGGTGACACGCTCTCTCCCTCTCCCACACACACACACACACACACACATTAGGTCATGCATAGTCTATCACAAGATGATGGGAATGCCGGCCCTGTATGGATAGGGATAGGGAGTCATTATCTCTACAGCAAAAGGCCTGCTACATAAAAAAAAAAATGTCAGCCATTTAGTAATGATTTACACTGTTGATTTGCTATCTACTTCCCTGATCATTTAGGACATACAGTACACTATGTGTTCCTTTTTGTGTGTTCATGTCCTTGTGATGTGTGTGTCTTTGTCAGCTAAGAAAAAAAAAAGAAAAAAAATACTAACATTGTCTCTTGTCTTGTCTCGTCATCTCACTCCTGATCTGTGCCTTGCCGTGGCAAATGAGCTTTTGAACTAAACAGGTCTTGTCTACTTGTGTTTGTGTGTCATCTGAATAATATATATGTGGCCCATACATGGAATCAGAGTGCCTACTGTATGTAGTAAATGGAAAATCTCTACAGCAAAAGGCCAGTCTACCGCTACATGCATTTGGTTTGTTTCTGCCATTTATTAGTAATGATTTACACAGTTTGTTCACTACTTACTATTTACCTGAGCATTCAGTATTGTGCAATATAGCATACAGAAGGTGAGGGACATTTTGGGGGGAAAGAAGTGGTGCATTTTATCATTCAAACATGCGACTTTTCATGAAAATTCTATAATCCAAGATGGCCGCCACCATATGACGTCATAATATGCAAATTAGATATAAACATTTAATCTCTACATAAACTTTGGGTCATCCTTAATATTTCTCTAATTTACAGAAAGTCTCTATCTCTTATCACTTTTAAGATATAGCCTTTTGAAATGAAGATGTCAAAATTGATCGTTTCGGAAAAAAACCTCTGGCGCCTAAAGGGTTAAAATCTCTAAACAATCACAAGTAGGGCAATTCATCACAGTTCATCCATTGCAACTGGATTGATGAAAGGTCACTTACACCTGTAGGCTACATTGTATTTGGGAAAAGCAAAAGGTATCAGCATAATGTTATTTATTTATTTATTTATTTATTTATTTATTTTTTATGTATTTTTAAACAAAAACATCTCTGTCAGTTCCATGCCGTTTTCAACAGCTATCAAAAACAAAGGTCATT
Source organism: Alosa sapidissima (assembly GCF_018492685.1). Lineage (NCBI taxonomy): Eukaryota > Metazoa > Chordata > Actinopteri > Clupeiformes > Clupeidae > Alosa > Alosa sapidissima. The sequence goes on along the minus strand of NC_055970.1, from coordinate 21,322,694 downwards.
TTTGGATGGATGGATTTTTTGTGAATGTTTCTTCTTCTACATAAGATTTTAGTCATCTTTAGTTCATGTAATACTTTATTGTCAATGCACAAATTAAGTAACAGTAGTCTGAAACGTTATTGTTAATGCACAAATTAAGTAACAGTAGCCTAGTCTGAAACGAAATGCTGTTTTACATCTAACCAGTGGTGCAAATAACTGACATGTCCAAATGGGCCTTGATGAAATGCGTCGCTAGACTGTTCATACACATTTTAACGGGCCAAAGTTGAAGAGCTTTTGTCCGTTATTGTTAGTGCAAATATAGGCTGATTCATGTTCCCTTGCCTTGTTTAACTGAGGTCCATGGCTAGTCTGGCTTTCATCAGACCAAGCTCAATCTTTTAAGAAATCAAAAAATAAATAGCGGGCAGATCAGGCTGGGTTCACCCAGCCTAGTCCATAGGCACCCGATATTGTTTAATTTTCTGATTGAGATATACACGCTCTGGCTATTCTAAATGCAAAAATGCATCAGGGAGTTATGACAAAACGGTAACTAACAAACTAGATCCTAATAGAAAGCTGTTAGCTTCCCTAAGCTACAGGTAGGATTATAAGGTAGGCCTATTTACAACATAAATTGTCAATAGGCTATGCTGGCGACACAAATAAAATCTCCTTTGGAAACCAATGGCTTACGCCTTACAGTATCAAGCGGACTTAAACTGTCATATCGTGGCGAAAAGTTGTAATAACATTCACGCAGCTCCATGAGCCAAGGAAAGCGCGAATGAAGTAGCCACTTCTAAATGGGACCCACTACACAGTAGCTTAAGGTGTTTTGCTAAAGCAGCCATAATGAAATGAAGGTGTCATTGTTTGGATACTTCACACACACGTGCTTTTTAATTTCACAGACTACAACTACCAAGCTGTAATCAAAGCACATCGATTCCCCTCTCACACCCTGCACGCACTTAAAACAAAATAAACAGGCGTCTCAGTCTCACCCATGTATAGGCAAAACTGTATCAGACCGGTGTAACGTTGGTAAATCTTCCATTGCACAGAATGATTTTGTAGCACGTGCAATAAATGACAGTCGAAAGATACAAACAGTGCTGCTATACATTTGCTTGGTATAACCGCATTTATAGTTTTCTACAAATGCAATAAATAAAATGCCTCCATCACTCAACCAACGCTAACGGTAACATTACCTAGGTCCTTATTGATATTACAAGATTAACGTACCTGCAGTAAAAACCAAGCATGTCCGATAAACATCCTCAGATTTATTTCGGCTTCAAGAAGAAATGGGAATTACACTTCATGTGAACATCGTCCTATCCTTATTAGATGTTCGCTGCGGTAAATTACAGTCCTTGTATGAAGCGTCCATTGTTTTTTCCAACCCACTTTTAACTTCCAACAAAATTACGTCTCACTGCAACGATGCGCCATCTAGTGGACAAACGACTACTTCTCGCCAATACTGAAAATGCAGCCATGATGATGATGATGAATATTTATTTTGGCTTTCTTTTAATCCTACTGAATTTGTAATTATGTATCGGCCGTTCTAATACCGATAGTATGTGGGTGCCTGTGTGTGTGCATGTGTATATGTGTGCACCGCCATTTACAGGCCAATGAGTGTACAGTCACTAAATGTACACATAACCTAATTTTTTTAGACCCCCCCATGGATGAAATTCTACGAAACTTGGCATACCCCCGGAGAATGCCAGGTCAATCATACACATAAAATTTGGTGCAGTTCTGAACATCTTAACTGAAGATAGGGGCGATTAAAGCAGAATAATATTGCATTTTCATTTTTTACCGGGGGGTGGGGGTGCAAATCACAAATGAGTGATTATGAGCCAGGTTGATGTGGGCCCTTGAGACCAACATACCATAAAAGATTCTTCATCCTCAGTGCCACGGTTCAGGTAGTTATTTAGGAAAAACTGTTTTTTTTTTGCGGTTCAGGGGGCCCAGCATTGGGGGGGTTGGTGGTGGTCCCCGGGGACGAAATGAAATTTTTCTGTAAAAGTCTAGTGGGGCTACATACCCACCAAATTTCATGTACCCCGGTGGTTCGGTGTCCCGGATATCAATGACCAAAAATTCAGGGAGTAGATGACGGGAAAAAATTCTTGAATTGTGTGCATGTGTGCGTGTACAAATTTATGTTTATGTGTGTGGGTGTGTGTATGTGCGTGCTTGTGTGTATGTATGTGTGTGGGTGTGTGTATGTGCGTGCTTGCCTGCGTATGTGTGTTTGTGCATGTGCATGCATGCGTACATATGTCTACTGTGTGAGTATGTGTCATACGTATGATTACTGCAATGTATGTGTGTGCGTGTGTATCTGTTTATGCACATGTGTGCACATGGAATGGGTTAACATGACCCCTGGAGGCAAACATACGGAAAAAATTGGTCATCCTAGGCCCTACAGTTCTCAAGATATTCACAGAGAACTGTGTCTGCCCTACCCTCCTTTCGGGGGGTCCAGTCCAGCGGGGGGGCTACAGATCAAAACGAAAAACGATGGTTCCATGCTATCCATGTGGGGTTACATGCCCACCAAGTTTCGTGTACCCCGGTCTTTCAGTGTCCCGGGAATCATTGACGGAAATTTGGGCATGCGAAAAAGAAGAAAAAAAATCTGACTAAACCTATATGACCGCCGCTTCGCTGCGCGGCGGTCATAATAATGACTCATATTGGTCGGCTTCAGTTAACTATTTTAAATCGGTTTAAATTAGAAAAATGTCGACATAGGTCGTGGCAGAGAATTTCTAGGGGGTGGGGTATTACACGTTGCCACTGTTTCCACCAATGATATGTATCGCTGCATCATCAACAACGTTGTTGGAACTATGGTGTTCGAACGCCGGAGGTAGCGAATTGCGACACAGGTATGATGCTTTCTGGAAACAGGTGTAACAATGTCGTTGTTTGGTCGCAAGTTGCGTCGTATCATGGTGGTTGAGCAACGTCGTTGCTAACTTTTCTAGAAACGACCCCCTGATTGTACCCTAAGAAACGACAAGGTCTCAGCTTTCTAAAGAGACCAAGCATTTGACGGTAGGCCAAACTACAGTACCCTCCAGAATTATTGGCACCCCTGCTAAAGTTGACTTAAAACCGGTATAAAAAATAATCTGTTGGTGATTTATTGTAATCTCACAATGAAAGAAATTAGGAAAAATCCAACTTGAAGGGAAGCAAATTTATTTTGAGAAAAAAGAAAATCTCATAAAGAAATAAATATTCTTAATAAAAACACGTTGCTCACAACTATTGGCACCCCTGTTTGTAATACCTTCTTAAGCGCCCCTTTGCCAATAAAACAGTTCATAATATTCTCCTATGACACCCCATAAAGTTGAAGAATACAAAGCAAAGGATTTAAGACCGTTTGTCTTTACAAAATCTCCCCAGATCGTCCAGATTCCTATATCCACACTTGTGCATTCTCCTCTTTGACTCACCTGACTGTTTTTTCTAGGGAGTTTAGATCAGGGGACTGAGATGGCAAATGTCCGAAGTTTGATTTTGTGTTCAGCAAACCATATTTGTTTTAATCTGGATGTTTGTTTTGGTTCATTGACCTGATGAATGATCCGATCATGGCTTTTAGTGTCTTGGCAGAGATTGACAGATTTCCTTTGAAAATTATCAGGTTTTTCTTGGTGTTCATGATACCATGCACCTTAATTAGGTTCCCAAGGCCTTTGGGAATAAAAACAGCCCCACAAAAGCACAGACCCTCCACCATAATTCTCATTAGGAATGGGGTTCTTTTCAGTATAGTCTTTACTGTTTCTAGCCAAAGAACGCAATTTTCATTTCATCTGACAATAGACCACACTCCCAGACAAAGTCACTGTACCATTCAGTAACTCCTGCTGTTTACATTGGTAATGAAATGACTGGACATGCTTTTCCCTGGCATTCCCTCCAAATAATCTATGAGCAGTGAGGTCACTTTTGAAGATTATTTTGGGGACTTGGTGACCAAGATGATACCTTTGTCTGTAACAGTGGTTCTTATAGAATTTTTTGCCTATCTTACCATCCTCCATACTGTACGTGGCGGCAAGATAACCATGGGTCTTTGTCCAAGCATGTTTGTCACATTTCTAGATGATTAGAACCTTTTAATCATTGTTTTAACTGTAAATATAGGCATTTTCAACAAAGTACCTAGTTTATAGACATTCCCTAACTTACAAATGTCAACACACTTTCTTTTTATTTAAGTTTAGTGTATTATCTTGTCTTTCCGATGTTGAAAAATGACTAGAGGATTTAGCCTCTGTGTGACTATTTTCATACCATAGTGAAAAAGAAAGTCATGAACTACTTCTGAAAGTTCACGGACGCTCTGATTAACTTAAATAAATTGAAATTAGATAGGAAAATACTTCTGTTAGGTTTTGTATATAAGATTTTTCAGGGGTGCCAATAATTGTGAGCAACGTGTTAAAAATATTTATTTCTTTATGAGATTTTCCTTTTTCTCAAAATAAATTTTCTTCCCTTCAAGGTTGGATTTTTCCTATTTTTTCATTATGAGATTACAATAAATCACCAACAGATTATTTTTTATACCGGTTTTTAGTCAACTTTAGCAGAGGTGCCACAAATTCTGGAGGGTACTGTAGGTGGGAATAGTGGCCTCTGAAGTAGGCACAGTGCAATTTCGAGGGGGGTAAGCCTAAAAATACCCATCCCATATGAAGTTAACTGACATGCTCAAGTGTGTGCTTGTAAAGTGTTATGGGTTTTGAAAGAGTGGAAATGGTGTTGAGCGGAGAGGAATGTGTAAATGATTGTAACTAAGTCCACTGAAATTATCTGGATTCTCTATTCACAGCAATGTTTCAACCGGAGACCATTTGTGATATAACACAGAAGACAACATGTTATGGGACTCTGGGACAGACAATGTACATGCAACTGTCAAAGAACATCAAAGGAACGGCTGTAACTTTATATCACAACAATGTGAAGATTTTGATTTTTAGATCCAGGAAAAACAAGACTACATTATATGGATCCTGCCAAGTCCTGGAGAAAGAGGAGAGATGCCAGTTTATCCATGAGAATGGGACTCTGAGTATAAGATCAGTGCTGAGGAATGACTCCGGACCCTACAGAGTAGAGCTGCATAATGAGCATGATGGGAAGAGAATGGGCGGTCACGAAGCCCAACTAACCATTGAGGGTAAATTTTAAACTTCAAAATCTCTAATGCCAGTATTTGACACACTTTTTATTAAATGTTCTTATTTGGACGGAGCCGTGGTACAAGGTGCTGCATCCTCCACATTAGGGTCCAAGTGACCAAGGGGACTCACAGATTTGAATCCAACCTGTACTTCTTTCCCCACCCTGTCTCTCTCTACAAATAACTTTCTGTCATTAAAGGCAAAAAGCCCCAAAAAGTATGCTGATGAGTAAAACTGTCCTGAGTAACACATCATATTTTGTATATATACTTACTTACAGCCTAACTTTTTTTTAAGGATCACTGTGATGCTGGGGGTATGTGGCGTCTCAGAGCTCTCTGTGTGTTTGATGACTCTGATGTCCCCTCTGTCCAGCTCCTGTAGGTACACCTGTGCTTACCCACCTGTGTGATGACCCGTATCGGACTGTGAACTGCTCGTCCAGTGGAGACAGTGTTCAGTACAGCTGGTCTCTGGATGGGAAGACTCTGGAGGATATCAGAAAGACTCTCCAGCTGACTGGGAATGTGACTGGAAAACTCACATGCACCGTCAAGAACAACGTCAGCAGTAGAAACGCAACAGTGCTGCTTGAACCCTGCCATGGTAAAGTTTTATTATGACCGCCGCGCAGCAAAGCGACGGTCATATAGGTTTAGTCAGATTTTTTTTTTCTTTTTCGCATGGCCAATTTTCCGTCAAGGATTCCCGGGACACTAAAAGCCCGGGGTGCACGAAAATTGGTGGGCATGTAGCCCCACAAGGATAGCATGGAACCTTTGTTTTTCGTTTTCATCTGTAGCCCCCCCGCTGGACTGGACCCCCTGAAAGGAAGGTAGGGCGGACACAGTTTTCTGTGAATATCTCGAGAACCGTAGGGTTTAGGAGGACCACCTTTTTTATATGTTGATCTTAAGGGGCCATGTCAACCAATTCTATAACCACTCATTTCATGTATAGTGCCACCTAGTTAAAAACGAAAAAGTAAAAATGAGGTGTTGTAATCGCAGGTATCTGTGACCTAACATGGTCAAAACTGCACGAAATTGAAAGTGTAGGATCATTATGACACCCTCTGAATGCACGCCAAGTTTCGTGGAATTCCGTTCATGGGGGGCCATATAATAAATTAATTTATGTTACTGTACACCAACTGGCCTGTAGGTGGCCGGACAGTTTTCTGTGAATATCTCGAGAACCATAGGGCCTAGGAGGACCACCTTTTTTGCATATGTTTGCCTCCAGGGGTCATGTTAACCAATTATGCATATGCACACATGTGCATAAACAGATATTCACACACACACATACATTCACAGTAATCATACGTATGACACATACACACACAGTAGATATATGTACGCATGCATGCACATGCACACACACAGGCACACCCACAAGCACATGCACGCACTCGCACACACACACACACACACACACACACACACACACACACACACACACACACACACACACACACACACACACACACAAAAACGTACATGCACACATGCACACAATTCAATAATTTCACAGAATTATGAACAGGCAAGATGGGGGTGGGGTTGTATAAAATGTATTTTACAAGTGAAATCTATGAACTAATCATGTTTTGGTACTTGTTGTCCAGCAGATACCAGTGAGAATTGAGTGTGCATAATGCAATTCAGTGAGACAGTTAGAATCATATATGCCTTTCACCTTTTGTTTTTAGCCAGCAGCCAGACCAGCAGATACCCTGACTTTGCTGAATTACTGAAGCTAAGCAGGAACAAAGTAGGAAATGAACACAATTTGACAAGCGTGACTTATTTTTGTGGAAAAAATGTGCCGGACTGGGCGGCGGTCATATTTTGTACCACATCTAGTTTATACTTCTATCTTTCGTCTAAGTTTGATATCTGTGTGGGGAGTGATACTGAACAGGGGACTGAGGATGTAGACACCCAGAAACATCCAAACCTAGAATATTCCTTTCCATTTCTAAACACAGGGGATGTGACTGGTGTTGGGTCAATTAATTTGTAGAAGTGATTTGCGTATTATAAATTTATTGGGGAAAGCTATTACTATTATGCTCTTTTGGTTGATATTTGGATAATTTTCATATTCAATCTATTATGTATTTAAGACAAATAGCTTTCACCAAATTGTCAGTTTTCATAATGTAGACATACTAATGTTGTTTTAGTATTTGTTTGTTTATTTGTGCAGACACCCAAACAGTGACTGTGACTGACAGTAGTAACAGGACTGAGCCCGTGACCAGCAGACCTCCCTTCTCCATCAGTGATGTCATCATAGAAGGCGAAATGCACTGGATTTACTGTCAGTTTACATTCATTCTGAAAACTAACTGTATAGTAGACAAACTGTCAGTCTCCATGCATTTATATGATTTAATGCATATCCATAACCATACATATTTTATGTTACATCTTATGTTTGTTGAACTTGAATGCTTTAAGAATGAACATGGTGCTCCAGTTGCATAACTGATGAATGAATATGTATAACCACACCATACTGTAAATGGCTTTGGAAACAGTCAGTGAGTTATTGTCTGACCAGGGATGTTTACATATCTCTTTTGCCCACAGATGTCATCATAGCTGTGTCTGCAATGCTTCTTATTAGTCTGACTGTGACTATATATTTATGCAGAAAGAGGACGACTCAGACAGCAGGTCAGATGCACAGACACAAACACACACACACACACACACACAACTTAATATGTATATAGACATGGGATATTTACACACTTATTTAGGAGTTAAAAGGGAGTTATTTTCCCCATGCTGAGGTCTATGTACCTTCCTAGTGAATTTCCCCATGCTGAGGTCTATAATGTACCTTTATAGTGAAGTTTTGCTGCGATGTAACATGTGACTTACTAATTACAAAATATATGATATCATGTCTTTACTTAACCTCATTATTTCTCATTAATAAATTATGGACATTGTAAGATTGTTTAAAATATGTAATTTTGGATTGATATTGTATTTATGATATAATTGTAATCTATGTAAGAGTCAGTCTAATCAAGCTTATGGCTGGTAATCTACTGTACTGCTGGTGTGCAGCTAGACCAATCAATGCTGGGTGTTCACCATATTAGGTGTGTTCTTTCACTGTTTGAGATGCAAGACTTGAGAAAGGCCTAAACGTCATCTCCTATTAAATCATTGTGGCATCTGAGCTCCTAGAGTGTGCGATCTCATTCTGTATTTAAGAATATGTCTAATTAACACCTAGTGATATCATGCTATTTAGCCCCTCTTCTTTCTCTCCCTTTATTCTGACAGAGCAGGGATGGAGTGCAGATTTGGACCTCAGAGCTGATGCCACAGAGAACAATTACTCCGAATAAAATGATTCAACAGACAGATGGATGATGATTCCCATACAGCTGATATATTCTAAAGTCTGGAACAAACTTTGTTTCTAGGTTATATTTTTAAAAAGCTTTCGGACAAAAGAAAAACAGCATTTTCACAGCATGGCAGCATTGAAATGTGTCATATTTACTCATATTTCCACTGGTCATGGTAATGTTCTCAATAGCCAGTTTCCACTCATTGTCAGTGCCGTGTAACTCTGTCAGTCTTGTTTCCAGTGTCACTCCTTTCCATAACTGCTTGTCATATTTCAGCGCCTATATAGTTTCCAGTGAGTTGGTCTGGCCAGCTACAATACTATTAGTGACAGAGGCTGTAGGTGCATTCACATATCAGAGAGAATTATTTCATTTCTTCACTCTTCAATTATTTCACTCTTTTACAGAATGTGATGTTTAGACCAATATTGTAATATAATGTCAATGTATGCTTGTACACTGCTTTGCTGTTCTGATGTGAAATGAATACTGATGAAAACAGTTGACTCTCTATCAAGATAACCTATCCTTTGTTTACAATTTAGTTTTCTATTAGTCTTTCTGTTGTGTTATTAGTGTTTTGTGGCATTAGTACAGCATTAGACAACAATAAATAAAGAAAAATAAAAGTAAATATTGCTATTGCTGTAGTTGTAGCTCTGTAGCTAAAATCTTAAGAATAGCCTAAATGTTATTCCATTGCTGTAAGTCACTCTGGACAAATAGCCAAATTAATAAATATAAATGTAAATAAAACATTTGACTCCATTGTAGATATATAAGTGTATTTGTGTGTAATTATGGAAGTATATTTGTGTACATATCAAAGGAAAGCTAAGGCTACAGTTTGTGATGAAGAAGATCTCCTCACAAACACGCCTCACACAACACAAGGCTCTGCTAGGTTCTGTGTGTGTTTGTGTGAGTGTGTAGGTGTATGTGTGCTCCTATCTGCTGTCACAGTGGAAAAAACTAAGCCTTGACGACATTCATCGCCCTCTCCTGGTGATTGAAGGTAAAAGCACACAATGGTGGCATGTACTAAGCTTCTGACTCGACCCTGGCCTACCTTGCAAAAAATGGAAAGTGTGGTGTGGGACACCCCACACCTGCTTGAAGACTGAAGAATGTGTTCTCTTAACTTACCAGTTGCTCTTTTCCTGCATGCCTCAGGCCTTCAGAGTGGGAACCCCAGACTCTGACGACACCTTTTGACTCACCTGAAACTCCTTCACTTTAGTTCTAAGCCAGAAAAAATGACCCAAAATGTACAAAAATATCCATAAAACATCCTTAAGCAGTTAATCCTCATGATTCTTGTTTTGACTCATCATAATCCTCATCAGTCTGGTGTATTTTATTCTGATAGTGAAGTTCTCCTGATTTATCGAAATGAGCTTCTGAGGGAAGATAATTGGAGTTAACTGAAAGGAGGTGAAAGTATCCGTGCGGCATAGAATACACGTTGGGCTTTCCTCACTTTAAAGAAGAGAGCAGGCCCAAAGTGTTGGCCAGTTCTTCTGTTGATCACGTGAGTGAACAATGGACAAATAGGGTGAAGAGTTGTATGGTAATATTATTATTACAAACTCATTTAATCTGACTCCGTTTAATTAATAACTTATATCTCGAATCAATTAGCAAGTAACTAGTTTATCAGCTATGGCAGAGCATGGCATGGCATGGCATATTAGGACTTACAGAAATGATTGGTGGTTAAAGTAACAATTTATTTAGGCATTAACTCTTAAAGGGTGAGTGTAATCAATATCACTTCAATTGAATGTAAAAGTAACTCAGGTAAGTAAAACCTAACAACAAAGTAACAAACAAAGCTTAACCAAAAACAACAAACTTAAACTTAACAAATAAAATAAATCAATCAAATCAAAGAAAATATAGAGAAAGAGAGGGAATGAGAGGGAGAGAGAGAAGGGGGGGGGTGGCTGAGAGGTCAGAGAAAGGAGAGCTTGACCCCCTGCCCCCATCCCAGCAGAAGAGACCTTATATCCAAGAGCCATCCTATTTTAACTACAACACTTTTGAATATTCAAGAGTCTTCCAACTTCTTTGCAGATCATTGGATAGCTGGTGGAATAGCTGTGAGTGTGAGGCTTGAGACTACAGTGTAGTTTTTAGTTTACAACTATGCACAGATACATTATATTGTGATGAAACCACATTACCACATCACAAGTATTAAGGCCAAATACAAATGTGTTATTCACAACATACATTTACAGAGAATTCAGAGGTAACCAATACTGTAAGATTGGCCTGGCACCCTGCATAGGAATATCCTTTGTTTGGAATGGGGGTAGCCATGTGGCATACATTTGCAGCGTGTTCTCAAATATTGGCCTTTCATAACTAATTAAATTAACCTCTGAGTGAAACTAACAATATGGCTCTGTTGTGTCTCATTAAAATCCATGTGCACATGCCCGTGCTCAATTACTAAAGCTAAGCAGGTGTGGGCTTGGTTAGTAGTTGAATTGCAGACCTCCTTGGAAAAATAAGTTGCTGCTTTAGTAAGTGGTGTTTGTTGGGTGGCCAGTAGGGGGCACTCTTCCCTCTGGCCAAAAAAAAATCCCAACACCCCAGTGCAGTGATGGGGACACTGTGCTGCAGGAGATACCATCCTTTGGATGAGACTCATTCACTCTCTCACTCCATGTGTGGTGAGTGTACTGGCGCATATATTGGCTGCCATTCATCACTGAGGTAGGTGCTACACTGTGAAGTGCTTTGAGTGTGTAGAAAAGTGCTATATAAATAAAACGGGTTGTGGAGACATAAAATAACGTTTGAGTTAAAACTCCAGGAACAAAAACATACATCACTATCATTTAGATCAGGGGTCCCCAACCTTTTATGTACCATGGACCGGTTTGATTCCTATTTTCTTTTTCACGGACCGGCGAGGGGGGGTGTCGGGGGTTCCATGTTCCATATGTGTTGTGCATGCATTACTTGAAAAGAACTAGCTCCAGTTATGTATGAACAGTGAAGGTAACGATCTCTTGTGAAAAACTTGAACTTGAAGAAAATTGAACAATATGAACTATGAATATTGAACAACTTGAAGCTAAAGTGTGAACATGCTTAACAAAATATGGGAACAAAACATGGGAACTAAACGTGCATTACGAATATAATCAGTGTGAGCCCTGCTTGTTTCCCTGCAACAAGAAGCTTCCATCTGGGGGTGATGGAAGACAGTGACACCCTCAGTGTGTTTGAAATGTCCAGTCGATTGTGCAATTTGGTCTTAGTTGCAGTCATTGCCGAAAACCCGGCCTCGCATAGATACGTGGTGGGAAACGTTTTCAGCGCTTTTACGGCTATCTCGGGATATTCTGCTTTGGTTTTGATCCAAAAACCCGCCAGAGAGGTTTCCTTATACACACTCTTAAGACCACCGTCATTTGCAATTTCGATAAACTGCTCTTCCTCCTGTGCTGACAAGTTAGGACTATTCGGGATATTGACAAATGGGTTGCGGACCCACTCATTGGTTTGCCGTGGATCTTTGGAGGATGGGAAGTAACGCTCAAACTCATTTGAAAGCGCACCAGCTGCGAGAGAAAGGGCCCTGCCTCAGTCTCTCCCAAAACCCCCACTACTGTTTGGAACATATCAAATACACCCCGGTACACTCGTCGTCCCCACAAATCAAGCTTGCTTTAAATGCAGCGACTTTATCTGCCAGTTTAAAGACAGTCGTCATTCTGCCCTGGAGTGACAGGTTGAGGTCATTAAGCAACCCGAATATGTCACACAGGTAAGCGAGTTTTGACACCCAGTCCTCATCACTAAAATGTGCAGCTAACGGTGACTTTTTTTCTGTAAGAAATCTCTGCAGCGGCTCTCGCAACTCAAACACTCTGGCCAGTGACCTGCTAAAGATGCTTGTTTTTTGTTGCTCATTCTAGCAGTTTAGCTAACTTTGTGTGACACTACCGTTCGCCAAGAACTGATCAAGTGAAGTGAGCTGACCTGAGGCTGCGCAGCGCTGAAGGCAATATGTAAAAGTGTTGAAGGCGGGACAGACAGACGTAAGAAAATAGACCTTGCAAAATGCAAACATGCGTGCAATCAAACAACTGCATATAGACCTATGCCATGTAAAAACGTGACATTATTGCAAATTAAATTTAGTTTAGTTCGCATGCATTTTTTTTAAACTCATGTCGTAGGCTACGCCCCGGTTAGGAATGTCCTGCGGCCCGGTGGTTGGGGACCGCTGATTTAGATGATATTTGCTTTTTCACAACAACAGAGCGACCCTCTGGGCTTGGGGCTTGTCCTCAGCGGCTTGTTCTCAGCGACCCTCTTTGGGCGTGTCCTCAGCTGCGTCCCTCTTTGGGAGTGTCCTCAGCTGCGTCCCTCTTTGGGAGTGTCCTCAGCGACCCTCTTTGGGAGTGTCCTCAGCTGCGTCCCTCTTTGGGAGTGTCCTCAGCGACCCTCTTTGGGAGTGTCCTCAGATGCGTCCCTCTTTGAGCGTGTCCTCAGCTGCGTCCCTCTTTGGGAGTGTCCTCAGCTGCGTCCCTCTTTGGGCGTGTCCTTAGCGGCCCTCTTTGGGCGTGTCCTCAGCGACACTCTTTGGGCTTGTCCTCATCAACACTCTTTGGGCGTGTCCTCATCAACCCTTTTCGTTATTATTTTCTGGGCTTCCCTTTGCGGGGCTGTCCTCTGGAGCCCCCTCTGCAGTCTTAGCATCAGTATGGCCCTTTGTGCTTTGTGAAGGGCCTTTCTCTTCAGTCTTATCCTCTGGTAAAAAGATCCCCCTGGCCTCCTTTTGAAGCACAATCACAGCTTTGGTCACTGACTTTGACGACACACCGGACTTTATCAGCCGCTGAAAGCTCTGGGTCTTGGACCTAGCAAGGGCAGCAGGAGCAGCAGTAGGAGGAGGAATACTAAATGTACTCTAGGCTACATACATTATGTTGCAGTGTAGATACTCTCTGAATGATCATATTTGGCAGCCATTGTTCTCTGATGTCACACTCAGGGGAAACCTACTAGCCTATTCCTGGGTGCAACATGGGTTGTAGACATAGTGAGTGGAACATATATCTCCTCTCACTGCTACTCGACTAATCAATAACTAAGAAGACAGTGGATTGTAAAAATCCAAAAGGACATATGGATCCCATCGTCAGTTATTCCTTTATTTGATACAGTAATCAAATGTTGGGCTACCTAGGAGGAAGCAAAGATGAAAAGATAGCGTGAGAAAAGACAATTTGCACCCAAGAATAGGCTACAGTATGCTATTCCATTACTTTTTCTAATAGAGTTTTAAGCTTCCCACCCTGAGTGTGATGTCAGAGAACAATAGCCGCTATGTGAATATGGTCAGTGCAGCCAAGTGGGCTTACTTTTCATTAGTAGCTGTAAAATGTTACGTTTCACATGTCTTGAACAGGACAGAATGGTGAAGCTGTGGTAAATATTACAAGAAACTACGATTAATCTGACTCCATAATTAAGATATTGACCTTGAATAATTGCCAAGTACCGGTAGTAGCAGAGTAGAGGCATGGCATACAAGGAGAGATATATAAATGGTGGTGAATTAAACAATCAGATAAAACAATACATCAAATATAAAGAAAATAAAACACCCCCCCCCCCACACCCAAGAAATGAGAAAGAGAGAGAGAGGCCGAGAGGTCAGAGAAAGGAGGGTGTGACCTCCAGCCAGCGGTAGACAAGAAGAATTAAGAGAAGAGCGAGAAGAATCTCCTTCTTATATCTAAAACAACTTAACATACAGTATTAACATAGATGACATTCATCTGGGATCACCAGGGCATCTCTCTTATCTGAGAGCAGGGGGTGTGGGCACATCTCATCAGAGAGGGAATCAAATATCCCAAGTTACAGAAACATCATATGCATTAACTTTACTGTTCTACAACTGACAATGTTGCATTTCTCGCATGGAGACCTTTATAATAATATCAGACACAAGCATATTAACATTTCTCCTTTGACAAATACAGTTAGAGTTCAGGTATTTTCCTGTGGCCCAGGAGAGGCCCGGGCCTGAGTTAGGCCCTCAGCAGGGTGACGAGAACCGACATCAAATGACAGCTGAAAACAGTGATTTCTAGTTCACTGTATGAATAAACAGGGGTGCTGTTGATTACAAAGGCTTTTGTCAATATGAGACCTTTCCACTGGTTTAGGTATGCAAATTGCTGGTCTTACATAGTCATGGCCTCTGTTCCATCAGAGGGGACCGTTTGTTAATGCTTGCTGCCTGATAAAGACGAATAATCTGCAAATACAGACAATTAATACATTTATTCAAATAATTTCCATCATCACACCAATACTACTACTACTATTATTATGACCGCCGCACAGCGAAGCGGCGGTCATATTGGTTTAGTCAGATTTTTTTTCGCATGTCCAAATTTCCGTCAAGGATTCCTGGGACACTGAAAGACCGAGGTGAAAGACCATTCCATAACCACTCATTTCATGTATAGCGCCACCTAGTTAAACACAAAAAAGTAAAAATGAGGTCTTGTAATCGCAGGTATCTGTGACCTAACATAGTCAAAACTGCACGAAATTGGAAGTGTAGGATCATTATGACACCCTCTGAATGCACGCCAAGTTTCGTGGAATTCCGTTCATGGGGGGCCACACAATAAATTAATTTATGTTACTATACACCAACTGGCCTGTAGGTGGCCGGAGACAGTTTTCTGTGAATATCTCGAGAACCGTAGGAGGTCCACCTTTTTTTTGTATGTTGGTCTTAAGGGGGCATGTCAACCCATCCCATTACCACTTATTTCATGTATAGCGCCACCTAGTTAAAAATTAAAAAGCAAAAAATTAGGTGTTTTCATCACAATATCTCTGGCTGACATGGTCAAAACTGCACAAAATTGAAAGTGTAGGATCATTATGACACCCTCCGAATGCATGCCAAATTTTGTGAACTTTCGTTCATGGGGGGCCTTACAATAAAATAATTTATGTGTACATTTAGTGACCGTACACCAACAAGGATTCCCGGGACACTGAAAGACCGGGGTACACGAAACTTGGTGGGCATGTAACCCCACATGGATAGCATGGAACCATCGTTTTTTGTTTTGATCTGTAGCCCCCCCGCTGTACTGGACCCCCCGAAAGGAGGGTAGGGCAGACACAGTTTTCTGTGAATATCTTGAGAACCGTAGGGCCTAGGATGACCAATTTTTTCCGTATGTTTGCCTCCAGGGGTCATGTTAACCCATTTCATGTGCACACATGTGCATAAACAGATACACACGCACACACATACATTCACAGTAATCATACGTATGACACATACTCACACAGTAGACATATGTATGCATGCATGCACATGCACAAACACACATACGCAGGCAAACACACAAGCACGCACACACACACACACACCCACACACATAAACATAAACATGTACACGCACACATGCACACAATTCAAGAATTTCTCAGAATTATGAACAGGCAAGATGGGGGTGGGGTTGTATAAAATGAATTTTACATGTGAAATCTATGAACTAATCATGTTTTGGTACTTGTTGTCTAGCAGATACCATTGAGAATTGAGTGTGGATAATGCAATTTAGTGAGACAGTTAGAATCATATAGGCCTTTCAGCGTGATTTATTTTTGTGGAAAAAATGTGCTGGACTGGGCGGCGGTCATATTTTGTACCGCTCTGCGGTACATCTAGTTATTACTGTGATGATCGCAACTGTAAATGTTTAGATCCCTTGATTAGTGCATTGCACTTGCAAAGGGTATATATATATGAGGAAGTACTGTTCCCATTCATGATGTCACCATGTCACATCACATGATATGATGATATCTCAGGAGCAAGACGCCTGCACTCAGCTTGTGCAGTTGCTCACCATGAACTACACAAGCTAGAACCCGCCCTCATGACATCAATGCATCTCTCTGATTGGCTGGATTCTGCTGTGAGAAAAATGGCATATTTCCCATGCTGCTTCCTTGTGTTGGAATGTGCGAAAATGTCACTAGTTTTCACTATTAGAATTAAATGTTGTGATTGATTAGTCAATCTGTTGTTGTCATGTCAGTGGCAACACATAGAAGTGAAGATCACATTTTCTGAATCCCTAATTTGATTAATCCATCTTGTGAATCATGATTATGTTTAATCAAAGTCTTGCAAACATATCAGAACCCACCAATTTAATTTAGTGTAATTCGAGAGTAGCCCTTACAAAAATGAAAACTGTGCAGTTTCAAGTGTCAAAACTACAGATTTCTGTGTATCAGAACTGCAGTTTTGGAGGAATGATTTGCAGTTAATATGCAAGAAATGCAATATTTTGAAAATGGAAATGTTGCTTTTATTATGCCTACAATTCAAATGTTTATTGTAGGCTATATGAATTCACAAAGGTCTGTAAAACTCACAACCAACACTTTTACAATAACACAATCGTTTTGTTATTAGAATTGGATATAGGGTATTCCTCAACGTAAACGCTTGGGCATGTAAAATATGTTCAGAGGAAGTTTACCCGCAGCCCGCTTACAGCTGTCACTTCTGGTTTGTCCCTTTGTTTACTGCCGATTGGTTTATCGGAGGATATAGGCAGAGTATGTAAGTTTGGGTGTGACGCAACACGTTGTGCGCACAGTGACCACTGCGTCGAGTTTACTTGAGTGGGTATGAGACCCTAGTTCCTGTTTCGAGAGTGAGATACCCCCCACACAATACATTCTCATATTAAACAGGAAGTGGTTCAGGCATTCAGTTCTTTTGCAGATAAGTGTTTTGTTTTATCTCTTGTAAATAGCTGCACAGAGCTACCTCTCTGAAAGCTTAAGGCTTCTCCTGGTATCTGGATATTATGTCTGACACCTGGAAACCAATGCATTTTTAAGCAAAAATATTTGTAAAAAATGACAGCAGGAATGGAGCGCAGATATGGACCACAGAGCTGACGGCACAGAGAACAAAATAATTGAAACGGAAAGATTCCAATGGGTGATTCCCATACTGCTGATATATTAAAGATTCCCATGGGTGATATCCATACTGCTGATATATTGATATATATATTTCCACTGGTCATGGTAATGTTCTCACTAGCCAGATTCCACTCATTGTCAGTGCCGTGTAACTCTGTCAGTCTTGTTTCCAGTGTCACTCTTTTCCTCAGTGGCGTGTCCTTGGCGTCCCTCTTTGGGAGTGTCCTCAGCTGCATCCCTCTTTGGGCGTGTCCTCGGCGTCCCTCTTGTCCTCGGCATCCCTCTTTGGGCGTGTCTTCAGTGTCCCTCTTTGGACGTGTCCTCAGGGAGTTGGTCTGGCCAGCTACAATACTATTAGTGACAGAGGCTGTAGCTGCATTTGCAGAGAGAATTTATTTTATTAGACTATTTTACACATAAAGACCCTTTCAATCTGTTCCTAGAGGGTTTCCAGTGTAAACGTTCAAAACCAACGCGGGTATTTTGAAATGAAAACGAATACTTGACCGTTGCCTTAGGAACATACATGTGTGTTTATGCAGTTGAAAAGGTCTATGGTATGGGTCCGTTTAGTAGGCTTTTTTCCCTATGTTAATGTTTAGACCAATCTTTAATATCAATGAATGCTTGTACACTGCAGTGTTCTTTAATTTTTAAATACTAAATTAATAATGGTGAAAACTGTTCCCTCTATCAAAAGAGTTGGTCTGATATGCGTTGTTTGTCATTTCTTGTCTTTTTATTGTGTCATTAGTAGTGTTTTTGTTACATTAGTACAGACAACAATATACAACTAAATAAAAATAAATAAAACATTTGACTCACATGCAAATATAGTGTATGTGAATATTTAAGTATTTTTGAGTATAAATTGAGGCAATAAATTGGGAAAACTGAGGCTGCAGAGGGGTTGTAATTAACATTTCCTCGCAAGCACGCCTCACACATCACAAGGCTCTGCTAGGTTGTGTGTGTGTCGGTACCGATACACTTGCACAACACGACATACGCATGGGGTCGCGCTGCCTCCCCTCGTTCAGTCGTGTGTGGGCGTTTTGTTTAAAATGTCAGTTACCAGCTTATATTCAGTTCGTTTTAACATATCTTAAGTGTTTTTCCACAAATGGACCACAATTTTAGGCATGTACTTAACAGTATACAAAACATTAGTAGCCTAAACAAACTATGCAAGCCATATCGAAATCTTGTTTTATTTAAACTACTCAATGCAATCTCAAATCCTCACCAGAAAGACCAACAGTCAATATATTAATCCAAATCCTAGTTTCGTTTGTTTTATGGACTACTAGGTGGTCGTGGAAGAGATCGTTAAAACATTATTTGTCTTGTAAGCGGAACCAAAGTTTCACAGGCACCGTTGTGGTAGAACAAAGGACCTACAACCTCGTCCTTTCATTGGAGAGTCGCCTCGCGTTCAACGGATTCATTTGCATAAAGATGGGCTTCGCCCAGCTTTTTGACGCGCGACATATTTTCAAATGCAGCGCTGCCTTCCCGGAATGCTTTGCGTTAAAGTCGCTTGATGTCACCCATAGCCTCCTGACTACCAGCAGTTCAATTTTGTCCTCTCTAGAGGACCTTTATAAACCGGAATATCTCCCACACCATACTTTTGTTCTCTAAAGAGGACATTTAGGGCTTTTAAATGGTATCACATGTATGGGGGTGGGGTTTTGGGAACTTCCTCTTCCTCTTCAAAGAAAATGGCAGCCATCACCACAAGGACATTTTATGGAAAGAAGAAAAGTAAGTGCTTAATCAAGTTAGTTGAGCATTTAACATTTAAATTCTTTTGTTGTTTTTTCTATGAATCTCTTAAAAACACTTAAAATAATTTTCTGAAGTAATGTAACAATGTTTTACCATCATAGGAGAGTGGACATTTGTAGTTACTACCTCCATTTTGTTCTCTATTTTACTTATTATATGATTCAGTTTAATGCGTACGGTGTTCTGAAGTCCACTGTAATAAATTGATATTTCTTAAATAAAAATAAAAAATTCTTGGTAGTCAGGAGGATAGGACTAGAGTGGAATGCGACACGACAAAATTAAGTGAAGTGCATCCGTACCGTGTGTGTGTGTCCGCGCGCGCGACTGCGTGCGTCCGAGTAGCCTACATCTGGTGTCACAGTGGAAAAAACTGAGCCTTGAGGATATTTATCGCCCCCTAGTGGAGACTGAAGGTAGAAGCACAGAATTGTAGCCTACCAAAGCCTCTAACTCGACCCTGGCCAAAAAAAACAGCCATGTGTTCAAATGTGTTAACCACAGGAGGGCAGCCGTGACTAAGATACAATCCTCAACCCTCAGTAATGTGAAGACCTGAACGCAATGACATTTAACGCATTGCCAGGATCACTTGCGGGCACTGGCAAAACTATCCAAAAGGATCGTTCAGTATAACGAGATAACGTGTTATCCCGAGGCCTTTGCAAGTCAGCATCTCCGACAATAGACTACCCTATTAAAAATATACGTTTTTGATGTCCCAAACGGAGAGCCATATGTGGTTACTTTATTTTTTGAACGATCTCTATGCTACTCACCAAAACGTAGTCATGGGAACATGATGAAGTATCCAACTGTCGTGTGTTAAATTATTGTGATTACGAGCCAGTGGGTTTCAAACATTATGCGACTCGGACATCTGACGAAATGCAACAGGCTCATATCGTCCTCGCATTCGCAAAATGAGGACATGCTCAGATAATAACAGGTGTGCCTCCTCAGTTTTGCACGGTTTTAGTCAAGTTATAGGCCGGTTTACCTTTAAAGGTTCTGTTTCATTTTGCAATGAGCAGTGCTTTCCCTTTTGAATTGGAAATGCTCTGTGTCATGGTGTGTGTGTGTGTGTGTGTGTGTGTTACAATAATAATAATAAAAAAAAATAAAAAAAATGTAAAAAATTCTGACCACCCGATTCACGTTGGCTGGGGGGACTGGGGGGGGTAGACATTTGTGCCCATTGTGTGAATTGTTAATTCAGCCTTGCCCCCAACATATCGCACCTTTCCATCTCTGGGCTAGAAGGAGGAGGAGGAGGGGCCTGAGGCTTGAGGCTAATGGCCTACAAGCTGATCTGGGGCTCGTGTCTAGAAAGCGTCATTTGCTAACTTGCGTTGCAACCTTGGTAGTTCGCTCCATCATTCTTGGATTTGGTGTTTCTAGAAAAGGTAGTTCGAACTCTAAATTGCAAACAAGGACGCAAAGTTTGGTCGTTTGAACTACTGCCCCTGGGCAGTCACACTTGTGTCGTTCCTTGGTAGTTCCAGTTGGTGTCCGGAGCGCCTAACCAAAAATCACAACCGCCTAATTAAAAATTACGAAGTGAATGTTTATCTCGTGACTTAATGATTGATCTATCCTGTAGCTTAATTTTGATTAAGAGACTGACTCCCCTACTTGGCTCTTTCTTGCTATTTATGTTCGAGTATTGCCTTGCTTTTTGATAGGCTAGTAATTATAATCTTCACAGACTCTTCAAATCAGCACAGTGATAAATGGTGTAGTGGCTAAAGTGGGTGACTTGTTATCCCAGCTTTGTAGGTTCGATTTTCTTATGATGTGAGATTGTCCTCTTGCGTCTCGCTACCTGCAGGTGAACTAGTGTGACAAGTAGATTCAATTGTTTTTGACTGATGTCTTGGTGTCTCGATGTAGAGTAACTAAATATGTATGGTTAAAACCTATTGGTGTGTCCCGTAGGCCTACTCTTACTCAGAGGTGAAAAGAAGAGATAGGATGCGAACTCCGGCCGAGCGCGCAGTGCACCGATGCGCTGCCGTTAAGCCACGAGACAGTTGATAAAGTATGCGATACCCAGAAATTCGTCCAGGCTATATATTTTTTCCAACATAGATATTTAACACAAATAATGACTCATATTGGTCGGCTTAAGTTAACTGTTTTATATGCTTGCAATAGGTTTAGGTTTTTGCTGATGGCAATGACAATGTCAGCATTAATCACTCGGTTTAAATTAGAAAAATGTCGACATAGGCCGTGACAGAAAATTTCTAGGGGGTTGGGGTATTACACGTTGCCACTGTTTCCACCAATGATATGTATCGCTGCATCATCAACAACATTGTTGGAACTACGGTGTTCGAACGTCGGAGGTAGCGAATTGCGACACAGGTACGATGCTTTCTGGAAACAGGTGTAACATTGTCGTTGTTTGGTCGCAAGTTGCGTCGTACCATGGTGGTTGAGCAACGTCGTTGTTAACTTTTCTAGAAACGACCCCCTGTTTGAGGGAGAGCGGTGCAAGGATAGAATACCTGCTCTATCCTGCGCATATCTCTACAATGAAATAATTAGTCTAGGCTAATCTATATTTTCAATAAGCAATCACTGCATGCCTATGGAAACAATAAGTCAATATATTAAAAGATATCAAGAGTAACGCAGGAATGGACGTTACAGTTATTTAGTAACTGTAACGAATTACTGAAATTTGAATTACTGAAATTTGTACTTTGTAACGCGTTACCCCCAACACTGACAATAACGTAGAAAGCAAATTAAGATATTTTTTTGTTTTGTGGAGCGGCACCAGTAGGCTATCAAAAGCAGATTTCGATTTTCGTTAACCACTGTGTAGCCAATCCTTATGCCATACCCAACTAGCCTAAATCGAGGTAATTTTTAATTATGCATGATTTATTTTGTTATTGAATTCGTAGGCTGGGATTCCTCTCGGCAACAATTATGTTTAAAGATAGCCTCCTGCTTTTTCAGAAGGGGCGGCAGGCAGGCTGCTGACAGAGCGACATACAGTGGCAGAGCGACGCACAGTGGCTGAAAGTGGTACTAAAGTTTCACGCAGCTTCACGTCACGTAATGCGTGACTGAAGTGGCCATTTCAAAGTAATGCCCACTGTAGAGTCCCAGCTCTTTAATTGGGTGGCGTAATCGGTTTTACACTGCCCGCCCCCTCACCTTACAAGGATGTTTAGGCAGTCATTAAATTGACACAAGTGGCAAAAAACTTGATAAAATTACAATGGTATAGGCTGTGAGTGTTTTTCAAATGTGAAATGCCATGTAATAAAATAAAATAAGTTGTTTGTTTAAGCTAAGGTTGTCTGAGAAGAAACGTGCACTGCCTCTAAAATGTGAAGTTTGAGGTTTGTTTTTGTGCATATACGCATGGTGCTGAAAAGTTTGTGGTTGACACATTGTTATTCTCCTTCTTGCCACTTCTGTGAGCTGTAATTCTTTGCAAAAAAATATTGTGGTAAAGGTGCCATTTTCACCTCTATTTTCAGAACTGTCTTCATAGCGGAAGGACAGATGCACTTAGCTAACAAAAATTTGAGACTGACCAAATTAGTGACTATGTGACTGGTTTGGGTGCAAAATTATACTAATTGGAGGAGTTTTGAGCTAGTCCGTTGTTTGCATTAGCAATAAAACGGTTTATAGCCTGTAGCAGTAGGCATGGAGCCACGTCAAAATAAATAGCTATTTTCAAACCACTGAAAAGGGGTGGATAGGGTTCCTACAGATAGGGTTGCAGACATGCGAATGAACAGTTGAAGCCACCTCAGAAGCAGAGCTTTTTCTGCATAGTGTCTAGTGGCTTTTAAAAGGAGACATGCTAAACATTAAATGCCAGGCCATACCACCCATTGTTACAAAATGGTGATCAATGCTCATGAAATGTCTCTCAACTATAAACTAATATAAAAATGAAAGAAAGCCATGTGAGAATACTGACATTATCTTACCTTATGTGATTCTCCTTTTAAATCACACTTTTAATTCTCTAATGACCAATTTTTGCCAATGGAAATTCTCTAATGACCAATGACCTATTACAGCCCAATATTAAATAGAAGTTGTGATTACTGTATTTTGTGTCCCACTCTGCCGCTACACTGACTGCAAAAGGTAAATTATAATTGACACCGAATGTTTTGTCTCCACGACTTCCCAAATTAAACCTACGCCCTTGTCTATAATGTTCTTAGAACATGGGCCTAAATTCATTCAGCAAGGTTTATTCATGTGTTGTGTCTCATGGTTTATTCATGTGTTGCGTCTCCACAAACTTTGTTGTAGCCTAAACTGTCACAACAGTACTTTAACAATTATACCCAGAGAACAAGCTTCACAGAGGAGGGCAGATATGTCAAACCATTTAAAACAAAATACATCAACTACATTTCTGGATAACACATACATGCACTTTAGGGATGGTTAGGCAAGTTTAAAACTCTGGGCACACATGATGTATGGAGTATTTTTTTGCAATTTGTCTTTTTTTCAGAAAATGGTAAATAGAAGAGTGTTCATGTAGGGAAATAACACAGCTATTTTGTCATTTGCTCACTTTTTATTTTCTTTTTATTAAGACCAGAAATGACCAAACATGTATAAAAACACATACACTTTAGCAGAGATTTTCCTCAACAATAAAATGAAAAAAGTAAGGTTTTCAGAAGAATGGGAAACCATTTTTTATAACCTGGTACATGTGAAATGTCTGATAAATGTATGATTCATATTGTGTGGGATTTTTGACTGAATGTTTATGGTCTTACACTTTGTCATGATCTACAATATGATTACAGGGTTATTGAAAAACATATCAGTCTAGACAAAAAGCAAAAGCTTGTGAACCTGAAGAAGCAAACTGCGAAACGCGTTCACACAAATAAAAACAGCAAAAATATATCCTCCAGTGTGCGATACAGTATAGTTTTTGAGGTTTCAATAGTTCTACTGCACATCATCAGCACCTGGAAAATGAAGGGCTGTGCACAGGGATTTTGAACTTTGATGAAAAAGCAAAAGCTATTCATTGTCTAAACATTTGATGATTGACACTGCTTCAATATTTATGCTTAAATCATTTGAACATAAACATTTTTAGACTGTGCCAACTACTCCATTAGACTTTTATGTACCTTCAAAAAGCTTCTTGAAAGCAAACGCATAGAGTAAAGGGTTCACACAGCTGTTGATGTAAATAAGACCACTTGCAGCATTGATGCATGACAAATAAAATTTGTGCAAATTCTCAGAGACATGTGGATTAAATGTTTTAAGGGAAAGTGATACAATTTCCACTGGATACAAGAGATTAATTGGGCATGAAAAGATGAGGAAAATCACCACAATTCTTGTCATGAGTTTGGTCAGTCTCAGTTTTCTCCCGAAAACTGACTTGAGGACTTTTGTATGAAGGCGACAATAACATAGGACTATGATAGAAAATGGAACAACAAACACCAGAAGAAACTCGAGCACTAGAATTGCTAGTCTCTCTTCAACTGATCGGGTCAGTCGACTGCATTTCAGTTTGGATTCTTTTTTCATGGTGTCTGCTGTGAGGACATTTTGGATTGATAGGACACACGCCAGCACCCAAACGCACAGCAGAAGAGTCCTCTCTCCTTTCCTTCCCAGCTTGGCCCACTGGTCTCGGTGCAGAACCACCACGTACCTTTGGACGCTCATCAGAGTTACAGTAAACACGCTGGAATTTACACCGATAAAACCAACAGTAAAGAGGACTTTACAGAAAGCAGAGCCAAGTGTCCAGCCATTCAGAAGGTTGTAGATCCACAGTGGTACAGTCATCAGTAAAAGTATGTCGGAGGCTGCCAGATTAAGCATGAGATGAAGAGAGAAGTTGTCCTTCTTACAGTGGCGCAATATGAAAAAAACAGTCATTATATTTCCAGGAATGCCCAAAGCAAAACACAGACCCATTACGGTACTGGCAATTTGGTTTCCCAAAGAGTTGCTCGTAATGTTTGCACTAGAGCTGTTATGATACTGCATCGTGAAACTATGAGGGACCAACAACTGAGACCACAGCTCTAAGTTGGAGGGGAGGCTATGACAGGAAGTCGCCTGGCATATGTCATAGTTTTTTTCATGCACAGTTCCTGTTTTATTATCTTCTCCATCTTTTTTAAATTATTTCTATTTTGAAATAGTGCTTCTCGCTATAGCTTGCATGACTTGATACTTTTGATTTTGTGAGGGAATACAAAACTATTGCAAGGAAATTCAATAGCTCAAAGAAATTTCCACCTTAGTAACAATAAATTTCCACAATGTCCATTTGGGGGCTCTATAGCCAACTGTGCTAGCAGTTAAGGGGTTTTAAAACTGATGTTGCATGCTATGCGTCCTGCAGCGGAGCTCTGAGGTGAGATACTTCTTCCATAGCTCCTTTCTTGTTTCAGTATTTCCACTATTGTTTTTAGTTATGATGCACTATTCATGGGCGTAGATTTAGAGTGGGATGCTAAGGACTAGTCCTAATCAATATTTTAAGATGACAAAATTGTCCCCACCAATATTTTAGCGAACTTATTTCTGCTGCTGATCATTCCGACAGCCAGCACAACAGTACAAGAAACATCGTCATATGATTTGCTGAAAAACAGAGGGGGAGGGCGAAGGGTTATCTGACATGCACGCTACAGGCCTACACGCACGAAGTGTCAAAGCACAGGCTACTGTACTTGTTTGCACCGGCAGTCAAGCGAGCGGGCGTGTCAACGACAACGGTAAGTTAGGGCTGTCTGCCAATACATAGCCAAAAAAGGCCAGAGTAAAACATTGTGATATTCCCTTTGCCCTTCAGCATGTACATGTTTGCCCCTTTTTGTGGTTTGTAGATCAGCTTTGCCACCCAAAAATACGAAGCTTTTTCATTGCGGTCTAGGCAAAATAGTTAGCCATACAAACTGGCAACTGGTGATCAGGCTTTCAAATAGGGATTTTACTGTGTAAAATAGCACTAGCTGTTAGGATATTGCCCAGGATATTGTCACAGACATTTTCCTGTTCCTATATTCTGTTTATGTAGGCTAATGTGTAGGTACCTTCTGAGCCTACGTCATTACGTTCACTGGAGGCAAAACAAACCATCACCTCAGCTGGGAAGCTAAACGAACAGTCATATTCGGGAGGCTAAAGGTTATCATGGTCTCATCTTGCTGTGCTGTCGGGTGCCAGAACCGAAAAAGTCATCGGTTAAATTTGAAATAAGTAGGCCTAGGCTACAGTTTCCAGGGAGAACGTAGTTGTTCGTTTGACTCACGATAACCCAAGCCTTGTATCGGAACCTCACATATTAGCCTACCAATCGTCCTGTATTTCCAACCTCTTTACATGTATGTCACTTATTCATTTCTATAAAAACCAAGACTGCGGATTCCTAAAAAAACGCAAGCGCCCACACCATAAGTGTATCTAAATAAGCTATGTAGCCTACCAAAATTTTAATTTTACTGTGACTAGAAGAGCTAAACCAAATCCTTGATTACTAGCTACTAGGCTACTACTGTGTAAGGCCCAGCACTACGAGCGTGGTAAACAAAATTGGATATTTCAGGCAGTAAAAGCCCCGGTAAGAAACAAACTAGATTTTGTTCAAATCTAGACACTTATGGCTACTGAAAAAGGTGAGGTTCATTTATCAGATTATAGCCAGTTGCATTCTCGCTCTGTCTGTCTCCTCCTGCTTACCTTACACACTGGTCTCTAACGAAGGGGGCGGGGCAGGCATGTAGCTAGCCATTCATTCAGATCCTGGTATTAGGCCATGGCATAAAGGTGCCTAGTAGGTCGGACTGTCTTCCTTTCTGTCTCTCGCTCGGTTTGTCCCTGGGTTTCACGCAGGAGCCAATCGCCAGGTATGTTGCAATTTCGCTGCATTGGTTAAGCTATTCATGCCTAGTTTTAATACTTTACTCTTTCCATCTGTAGCTCTGCGTCTCCCTTACTCTGCCGTGGCTGTATGGAACCTGACCTGTCTAGCATTAGATAACTCTCCCCTGCAGGTATGCATTTCCAAATATTTATTATCTCCCTTTATTAGCCTTACGGAGTCTTAATTGCTCTTTTGTTTATGTATGCTTGCAGCTTATGACGATGGCACGGCGTGTGTTTTAAGCGTTCTTTAGGCCTACTGGCTAATCAGTGACTGCAAGTGTTTGGTATGTATGAAACCGGTGTTGCACCAAATTCTGTGACCTGTCGAATTTTGTGACTCTAGAGGGCGCTGTTTTATTAGAGTCTATGAATGTACTGAGCTGTACTGACACACTGACAATTCTGGCACATAACTGGCAATTCTGTTATGTGTATAATTCTTCTAATAAACTTTGTACATTTTTGAAACATGGAACATTGACTGGGTGTGGGTGTATTATTCTAGAGTAGAGCTAAAGCCTACCCCTCACCACTCCTGTGAACAGATGGACTTCAGCAGGACAGATCACATATTTTGATAGGCTACTGTCAAATTATGTCACTGTAACTGCAGAAAAAAATGCTGTGGAGGTCACTAACTGCCTCCTTAAGTTTGTTTATCAGTTTGAGGTGCCAAAAAGTAAATTAACGGACAATGACAAGGAGTTTGTCAATAATGTAAATAAAGTGTTTGCTGATGACTATGTACTGTACAACATCAGTCCATTTCTGCAGAGTTATAGTGGGGTAATAGTAAATATAGTGGGCTACTGTCAAACATAATTTGACAGTAGGCTTATCAACATATGTGACCTGTCCAGCTGAAGTCCACCTCTTCGCTGGAGTGGTGGGGTAGGCTTTAGCTGTACTCTATAGAGAGGAAGATACACATGCAGGCCTGTGGAGTAATACACCCACACCCAGACAATGTTCCATGTTTCAAAAATGTACAAAGTTTATTAGAAGAATTATACAAATAACAGAATTGCCTCATCAGTGTGTCAGTACAGC
Organism: Alosa sapidissima; assembly: GCF_018492685.1. Taxonomy (NCBI): domain Eukaryota; kingdom Metazoa; phylum Chordata; class Actinopteri; order Clupeiformes; family Clupeidae; genus Alosa; species Alosa sapidissima. The sequence goes on along the minus strand of NC_055970.1, from coordinate 21,294,314 downwards.
TCAGTACATTCATAGACTCCAATAAAACAGCGCCCTCTAGAGTCACAAAATTCGACAGGTCACAGAATTTGGTGAAACACCGGAATGTTGTAGCTTTTGGTGTGGCATTTGAGACACTGATACACTCTAAGTGTTGACTATTTATGTTACAGGTAGCATGGCTTCGTCAAGTTTGCTTGTTTAGTGTGGTCACGCTGCTGTCTTGTCCATAGCATTAGTTTTCATTTATTTTTATGTTTACGTTATCACAGCTCCTCCGTGTCGCGGTAGCTGACCTGTTTGTGTTGCTCTTTGCTTGGTTGGGATTTCCCAGGCGGGTTTGCTTTGTTTGTTTGTTTTTGTTTGCTGGTCTGTTGTGCTTTTGCCTTTGTGTGTGTGTGTGTGTGTGTGATCGTGTTTTCTGAGTTTGTAGTATCTGCATGCCTAGCTTTTATCCCAGCGAGGATTATTTCCCTGGCGCAAGCTTTACATCTCTAATTGGTATAATCTACATGCTGGTGTTTGTGGTTGCTGTGCTCCTTTTTTTGATCAGTTTATGTGTTGGCAGGCCTGTGGGTTATCTTCGGCGGGGGGTAGCTAGTCACCTGGTGGCGGGCTTGTGAACTTCACTTTGGAGTGTACTATGGAATATCGGTGGTGGCTTGCTGTGACACTTTTCTGCAGTGAGTGCACGTGTGGACACCTTCCTTGATAGTCTGCTTCCCCCCCATCCAGGTAAGCCCCGCCTGCCAGTATAATTTTCTGTTTTATTTTGGTGTGTGCAACATTCCCAGCTGATGTGTGCTTGTGCTATTTAACTCATGTCATGCATCCTACACGACAGTAGAAAGATACAATAAGAACACTAAAATAAAGTATATTTTTATATGTTTCTAATCCCTGCCAGTTATTTTCAGTTTCAGCAACAGATCACACCACACTCCCCCCTCCCTTTCCCCAACAGTGCTTTCAATAAACGGACATTTGATTTGATTGGAATTCACGTGTCTGCCTTTTTGTATTTGAACCTGTGCATATTGATGACTAAACTGGGTTCAGGATACCTGGTGTATTGTTCTAGAGTCCCTGGGCATTAGGTCCAGGGTGGCGTAGTCGACACAAACAATCTCCACTATTGATCCGGTCACAAAATGTTATTTTTAAGTATTAAAAAACATTGTTTTAGAATTTTCAAACGAAATGGTTGGTAATTAGCACGTTTGCAATACATCTTTGCCTTGTGACATGGGCGGGCGCTGGCTCGGTAAAATGTCGGTTCGGCAAACACAAAACTCACCACGTCATTGTAGGCCTATTGTAAGTATTGGACATGACCATTTAGGAGATTGTTATATGCATTCAATGATTTATACACCCTCAGCTTCTCCTTACTGTAGACACTCGGTTTTTCAATAATGTCCGGCCATTCAACTGATGGCAAACATGTCTTTCCAATCACTGACTGTATTGGGTCTGTCAGGATGGTCCCATCTGATAATGTAGCCTTAGTTTTTTCAAATAATCCTCCCGATCACGTACACTGAGTGTATGTACGTATTGTGTTATATCGTTACACATTTTAGCAAAGATTTTAGATTACTGTCTGATTTTAGCCGCCTCACTAGTACTATTCAATAGCCGCCTCACTATCCAAACGATTGTTTCTGCCTCCAGTGACGTCACGCCCACCCGAATGTTTATGTTTTCACCACCGTTGCGAAGGGGTCTATAGTGAATGTAGCCTGCACAATGCAAAGAAATAAAAGATAAACTGGTGCATTTCCATACTCATAGAAATTAACATTGCGAGACACTTATCTCTTCTATGATCTCATCTCAGAAAGATTTTCTTTGACTAGTTAGTTTTTTTTTTTTTTTAACATTTATTTTATCTAATGACATAGCAAACATTGAATCCACATTATCCTTGCACTTGCGAAACTATTTTTCAGCATTCACGTTCCTCTTAAAGTGACACCAAATGTGATATAGACAAGTCTAGCCTAATAATTTAAATATCAATATGATGTAGCCTAATCAAATTACTAAATATGTTTAGCTATTAGTAATCATGCAGATCATAAAATACTATGAATAATTATCAATATAAATTTATAGTTTATATGAATTCCAAAATATGAAAAAGAATCCTATGACAACCATCACTTTCTGTGTGTGTGTGAAGGGTCAATCAAATTCTATGTCACTGATGTAAATGATCTCACAAATCACACAAACCAAATCAAATTTTAAAAAATCGCAATAGTATCGAAATCGAGATTCTTTACTTGCTATTGGTATTGAAACAATAATGTTGGTATCGTGACAACAGGAGTTGTGGATGTGTCCCCACCAAAGCTGAGACCAAACCTACGCCCTTGGCACTATTCCATGATAAGAAATATAGATAAAACCAATAATCATACAACAATAAAGGCAAGGTTAAGGAAATGCTCATTGGCTAGTTTGTTGTAATTATTTCCAATCCATGGTTTAATCCACTATGTAGTAACCACTATGCACCAGAGGAGATCCATGAGAAAATGCTACTCTCATAGGTAATTTCTTGTTTTTGTTTTCAACATTACAGCACTAACTCTCAATAGATGCACATCTCACACTGACGCACCATGCAGGCATGGCCGTAGCTACCATAGAGGACACCGAGGTCATGTCCTCGGTATTTTTTTTTCGTTTCGTTTCATTTATTAAGTAGGCTACAAATAGGCCTAGCCGACGAGACAATTATCTTTCGCATCAACGGACCATCACGTGATAGCCGACTCGACTCTACTTTCGTTTTGACATGTCAGAGGTAGGCTATCACGAAGTGTGTCCTAAACTAATTAACGAACGCAACGTAGCTCACATAGTTTAAAAATAAACTTCAAAATAAACTTGACGTCTTGTTCATTTCTGCCAGTAGGCTAATCTCAATTCACCTGACCTGAACAAAGGCTGTCACAAAGTTAACGTTTGGAAAGCCAGCAGAAGAGCAGACAGGGAAGGTGAGAAATGTAGGCCTAATGGTTGAATACTAGCCTAGAAATCTAGACGCACCCTATGCGTACCCTCATGGCACAAATATTACCTATTGTCAAATTGTTCAGTAATTTAGAGACTTGTTGTTTTAAGAAATCCAACACAGGAGACAGGGGATAGAAATCAGGCAGTTGAGAAGAAAGAGGAGCTAGGGAAATGATAGGTGAAGGGCCCTCCCAAGTGAGAGTCAAGATGTGACACTCACTGTGCCTATGACCCTGCAAATTATGCAACATTTGCTACACTGATGAGGAGAAGCAGCTCATTCTTAATAACAGATGGAGCAGGGTCCAGTATAAATTTCCAAAGCCAATTTGGGAAAAGGCTCAGATATACAGGTGCATCTAAAAATAATAATGTGGAAAAGTGTGTTGGTTCAAGTTATAAACAAAACATGTTATAAAGAACCGGAAGAACCTCCATAGCATAGCATGACCAGATCCTCTCTGAAAACAATGAACGTTGACTAACCCCAGTTTGTTCTGCGTTTCTTTCATATAGCATTTCATAGGGCAGCCGTGACCTACTGGTTAGTGCTTTGGACTTGTAACCGGAGGGTTACCGGTTCGAACCCCTACCAGTAGGCACGGCTCAAGTGCCCTTGAGCAAGGCACCTAACCCCTCACTGCTCTCCGAGCGCCGCTGTTGTTGCAGGCAGCTCACTGCGCTGGGATTAGTGTGTGCTTCACCTCACTGTGTGCTGAGTGTGTTTCACTAATTCACGGATTGGGATAAATGCAGAGACCAAATTTCCCTTATGGGATCAAAAGAGTATATATACTTACTTACTTATATATAAATATGACTGTGTGTGAATGAATGGTCTTGTGGTGCACAGACTTTTCGGATGCATACATGACCTCTGCAAAGATTTATTAAACACTAACTATAAAGACAAGCCATTGTCTCAGACTCAGGTGTAGGTAAATTTCTTCCACAAACTGGAGACAAGGATGGGATTCCTTGGCTGACTGTGTCCAAGATCTGAGAGAGAGAGGTGACTGGCCATACTGGGGCCCCAAAATCCCCAGCCCTGGGATTCTCGCTTTGGGACTTGAACCTCAGATTGGACCGTCTCCACAGGAATCCTTCAGAGATAGAGAGGAAGCGGGAAAAGAACCTACTATGCCGTCCTTGATTGAAAGAGTCTGATGTAACGCTTGAAATTGTGTGTTTGCTGACTGGCCCTGTGTAAAGGACAATTCCGGCACAAAATGAACCTAGGGGTTAATAACACATGTGTACCGAGTTTGTCTGTTCTCTGGGCTATGTTTTCATGCTAATCGAACGTGACCAGTTTTATCACAATCCGCTAATAAGCGTTTAACGCTGGTCTTCAGGGCACACGCAAAGTAAAAAGAAATCACTATTTCTATACCACTAACAAGGCTCAAAATAGCACCACACTTCCACGGTAGCATAATGAGGGACGCTACATGTAAACCGAAGCATTGAGAACTCTGTAAGTGTACAGACAGTTTATTAAAAAGATAGTTTAGAAACAGTAGCCTACCGTTCACGTATACAAGCGGGCGCCATTTTGGGAAAACAGTCATGTGACAGTTCAGCTTGCGTTGCTTCAGTCGTGCAACGTGAGCTGAATTGTAATTGGGACAGAACCTTGACTGCAGGTTGAGTTGTCTGCTTCGAGTTGAATGGACTCGAAGTCCGTTATAGTGAGGGGGAAAAGGAAACAATCTGGGGTTGTGGTGACGATCACAATCTAAGAAAAATAGGCCTAGAAAAAGCAACTCGGCTTGCAGTCATGGGGAACAAAACACAGTCATTCTTCATTCATTCTGCACATCGGGATTCAAGCTAGTATATCTTTGCGATTGTTTTCTTTCAAGAATGTCATGTCATCTGATCTTTCACACTGCCACCAGTCATAAAACAAACAGGTGCGCGCTCTGCAACTCCTTACGTAACTCGGTGGCAACTCTTATGGGCCGTTCATGCCATCTGGGAATATCAAGGGACCGTCCCTGTGACTGTTGTTTTTCCCACTGCAAGTGTTCATGTGCTTTACCATCAGAATGTGTCAAAAACTGTCACGACTCAGAACGGGAATCAGTTGCAGATCAAAATAATTTATTTACAAAACAGTCCAGCAGGCAAATCAGAGTCCAGGTACAGGCAGGTTTCGTAGACAGGCAGGCAGGCAGACAGAAACAGACGGACAGGTACAGGCAGGTAATCCAAAATAGTGATGTGCCCAATGAAGCGAGGCTTCGGAGCTTGTGTCGAGCAGAAAGGGGCGTGCCAGATGAAGCCCCGGTTCGAGGCTTGTGTCGTTTCCATAAAAATCACGTGACTGATGACAAACGAGGCCTCGGTTTGTGAGTGTGACGTCTGAAGCTTCGTTTGGGACACACACCCACGTGACTGCTTCGGAATCTGATTCAAATTGTGTTGTATTGCAGGCGAAATTTGTGGGTAGCCCTGTTTTATATAGGATGCTTTCTCTGTTTGTGAATTTACGTTCTTTTCTTTCCGGAAAATGTCCATAATCCATAATATCATGCACATAGAAATAAAGAAGAAATAGCCTAGGCCTAGCCTAGCTTTGCCATTTAGAATAATGAAATTAAAACGTGTCTGCGTTGCAATCTTGTCTCAACTTCAATCATGTAATTTAAAAGCAATACAGGCTAGTTTCTATGTAGGCCTAACAATAATGGCTGACATAATATTTTCCTTTTATTGAAAGTTTGATTCATGAAACGTCAAACTATGTCGGGCCATATAGGGTTTGGTTTAATTAGGCGCCTGGTGGTTTCCTTTTCACTCTCGTCTATAGCGTGTTGAGGTTGATAATACTTCGTCCTGGTTCAGAAGCTAATAGTGTCTACTGCGGGCGATAAGTGGATGGGAGACCGTTTGGATCATTGACTGGGATAACACATGATTTCACGCCTCCACGGAAACACCAATCTTCACGTGATAACGAGTGACGGCATTATGTTGCCTAATCGTATTTTATTGTATTGAATTGAGACAAACAGAAATGCAAACACTTTTAATGTAATGAATGAGAACATTTCGAAGCTTTGGCATTGTGTTGAACATTAGGCATTCTTTTCAATAGTCCGTGGCTGCGATAATTTATGCAAACCACCAGATGTCACTGTGTTTTCCTTGTCTTCCATGTTTCGAAGCTTCGGCACATTACTGGGCACATTAGGGAAATGTGTCGAGTAGCGCTCAAGGCTTCATTTACCCATATCTAATCCAAAACCGACAGGCAGAAGACTTCGTCAAAAACAGGCAGGGTTCAAACCGGGAAGAACAGTAACTATACTCACTCACACTCTCACTCACACTCACTCTCTCTCTCTCTCTATCTAGAGTGGGAGGGTCTTTCTCTTTTGAGTCACAACTCCAACGTTAGTGGGGGAGTCGCATGTCTTTTTTCAAAGAGCTTTACTCCCATTTCTTATGAAGTGGTGGAAGTTATAGAGGGAAGATTGCTAAAAGTTAGAGCTGTCTTTGAGGATCATGTTTTTGTTTTTGTTTGTGTGTATGCACCAACTACAGCAGCAGAAAGAGTGGCATTTTTAGAAACATTGTCTACTGTTATAGCTGGATGCAATGGTGATGAATATTTGTTTATTGGGGGGGATTTTAACTGCACAGAGCAGGACATGGACAGGAATCATGTTGAGCCGCATATGCTTTCACGCAGAAAGCTTAGTCAATGTATGCAGACACATGACCTAAGTGATGTGTGGAGGAATTTTCACATGGATCAAAGACAATATACTTGGACTCATGTCCATAGTAATATGATTTCCTTAGCAAGGCTTGACAGGTTTTACTGCTTTAAACATCATCTTAATATTTTTAAGAGCTGTGCTATTACTCCTGTAAGCTTTTCAGATCATAGTTTGGTTGTGTGCAGTGGATTCCTGAGCTCAGTGAAGCCAAAGAGTGCTTATTGGCATTTTAATACCACTTTAACCCATGATAAGGAATTTAGAGATGTTTTTAAAGCTTTCTGGGATGGTTTTTGTGAATGCAAGACATCTTTTATCTCCTTACAACAGTGGTGGGATTTTGGCAAATTACAAATCCAACAACTGTGTAAACAGTACACTCGAAATATCACAAGTGACAGAACCCGGTCAATTGAAATGTTGGAAGCAGAGTTAGTAGAAATTCAGAATTTGGCTTACTCTACTGGGGATCATGATGACATTGACAATTTGGCAACCAAGAAGGGCGCCTTAGCTGAGCTGCTAGGTGTTAATGCACAAGGAGCGTTGGTCCGTTCACGTTTCAGTGTGTGGATCAGATGGATGTGCCTTCAAAGTTTTTCTTTAGCTTGGAGAAGAAAAATGGCCAGAGGAAATGCATTCATTCTTTGCAATCTGAGTCTGGAACACTTTTGACCAGTGTGCATGATATTCGAAATAGAGCTGCACAGTTCTATAAAGATCTATACGGGAGCGAACTAAGCGGTGTACAGGCTGACAGTGTGTTCTTGAGGGGATTGCCTCAGGTTTCAGAGGAATCCTTGGCTGAACTTGATTCCGCTCTGACGTTGGAGGAACTGTTGGGTTTGGTCTCTTTAGACCAAGAGAAAGCTTTTGATAGGGTGGAGCACAGCTATCTTTGGGACGCGTTATATGCCTTTGGATTCAGTGAAGGCTTTATTCAGAAGGTCAGGGTTCTGTACAATGGCGTGGAGAGTGTTCTCAAAGTCAATGGTGGTTTAGGTGCTCCTTTTAAAGTTGGCAGAGGGGTAAGGCAAGGCTGCCCTTTGTCTGGTATGCTATACTCTTTAGCAATAGAGCCTCTTTTGCAGCAAATAAGACTAACTTTGAAGGGTGTGTCTGTGCCTGGATGTAATGTACCTCTTCGGTTGTCAGCCTATGCTGATGACATAGTTCTTCTTATCAGTGGGGGAAGGGATATAGAGATGGTTGTTGACATTCTTAAGGAGTTTGAGTTACTCTCATCGGCCAAAGTTAATTGGTCAAAAAGTGAGGCTCTATTGCTGGGTCAATGGGTGGAGGGAGTGCCCAGTCTCCCAGATCATTTGAACTGGAGGAAAGATGGTTTCAAGTATTTGGGTGTTTTTCTGGGGAATGATAAAATTATGGAGAAGAATTGGGAGGGGGCAGTTGAGCGGGTTAATGGAAGGCTTGAAAGATGGAAGTGGCTATTGTCAAAAATGTCATACAGGGGGCGGGTACTTATCATTAACAATCTGGTAGCATCGTCCTTCTGGAATAGACTATCCTGCGTAGACCCTCCACCTGACCTGTTGCAAAAAATTCAGTCTGTTTTGGGAAATTTTTTGGGGGATGGGCTGCATTGGGTACCTCAATCTGTTCTGTTTTTGCCTAAGGATGAGGGGGGGGCAGGGCCTCATACACTTGCATAGTAGGACTGCAGCTTTTAGACTGCAGTTTGTAAAAAGGCTCTTGACAGGGCCTACAAATGTTGCATGGAGGTGTTTGAGCTGTGCAATACTGAAAATGGGTGGGAATTTGGGGTTGGACAAATCCTTGTTTTTGATGAGACCAGATGCAATGGTGTTTTCAAATCTGCCACCATTTTATCGTAGTTGCTTGAAAGTTTGGGCCTTGTTTAATGTCAAAAGGTTTGGTTCTGCAGTCTCCTTATATTGGCTCCTGAGAGAGCCTGTGGTTGGAGGTGCACGTCTGGATATCTCCTCAACCAATTTCCCTTCGCTTCAGAAGATGCTGTGTGGTGCCAAGATTGTCACTTTGAAAGATGTAGTTGACCGGACAGGGCCACACTTTGGGAATAGGAGGGGGCTTGCTGATACCATGGGACTGAGATCACTTCGGGTTGTGTCGCAGCTCCTGGAAAAATGGCGTGCTGCCTGCACCTTGGATGAACTTAAGCTACTTGTGGACTATTGTTCAGGGGTGTGTCATCCTGACCAACTGGACCCTTTTCCTAGGCTGGTAATTGCACCCAATTTGGATGGGTGTACAGGTCCACTTTTAACATCTAGGAGCCCAAACACTATGTTGCTGGATATGGTCACGGGGAAACAGCTGTACCATGCCTGTGTAAAGGTGTTTAATAGAAAAGGTTTAGAGAGCAGGGCTGACACACCTTGGAGCGCTGCTCTCAAAGTGAATAGTGGGGTGAGGCCTTACAGTGGAGAATTCTTCATGGAGCAGTTGCTGTCAATGCTTTTGTTTCAGTGATAAACACAAATGCTAGTCAGGAATGTCCTTTCTGTTATCAAAGGGAAACTGTCTTTCATGCTTTTTCTTTTTGTTTAAGGTTAAAACCTTTGTTTTGCTTGCTACAAAGTTTATTTTGTGCGTTCAGTGAAGAGTTCTCCACAGAGATGTTTGTCCTTGGTTTTAAATATGTCAAAAAAAGAGAAAATGTATGCAAACTTCTGAATTTTATCCTGGGGCAAGCCAAAATGGCTATTTATATCACAAGGAGGAATACGGTGGAGAACCTACCAGGAACTAATGTTGTTGTTCTGTTTTCTGCCCTGGTTAAAGCCAGAGTTTTGGTTGACTTCCGGTTTTATAAGTTAATGCAAAATCTGGAAACCTTTGAGGAGGTGTGGTGTACCAAACAAGCACTTTGCACTGTGATTGAAAATGAATTGCATTTTAGCCATCTTTTATAAAAATGGTTTTATTATCTTTTTTATATCTCTATTTTGTGATGACAAAGAGTGATTGATTGACCTGTTTTTGGTTTTGTAAAACTGGAATAAAGTATGGTTAAAAATCAATCTCTCTCTCTCTCTCTCTCTCTCTCTCTCTCTCTCTCTCTCTCTCTCTCTCTCTCTCTCTCTCTCTCTCTCTCTCTTCACGCTAGTCTCACTCATGTGGCAGGTAGCAAACAGTACATACTGTGATGATCTGACAAAGTGAACTAAAAGGGCAGTGTTTAAATATTCCACAAATCAACACAAAATGAGAGACAGGTGAACAGAGAAATTGGAGGGAATTCAACAAAGGCAGGAAGTTGCCCAAATAAGGACATGGGTGTGACTCTGGGCACATGACCCAACCAAGGGGGCAGGCGAATTCCCGGAAGTAGAAGAATCGACGTAGGCTGGAGGGACCACTTCTCTGCTAACTCCCATAGAAGCCCATTCATTCTAGGATTTTTTTGAAATACCATAACTTCATATAACATATATCCTGTGCCGATATTGTAGCTTCTGTGTAATCTATATAAACACTACAAAGGCAAAACAGACTCCACTACCTCGTCTGTAACGTTGGTCACCCGTAAGAAGAATGGTTAGCTTGTTCGGTTGGAGGGAAGCTAGATTTGACGTAATCTCTCTTTCGCGCCGTAGGGAGATAACCGTATTGTTTGGATAAGAAGCTCCACCTTACTGTCTATGACGGTAACTCATAAGCAAAACCTAGCATACACGACCGTATGTTAAGGTAAAGCATTACACAGAGGCAACCTAATAATAATAAAAAAGTAAACCTATTTTTTTTTTAAAACGGCACTAATCATTTCAGAGGTTTTCGATGGATTGACCGTAGGTCGGAAAAGTGGAAAGAAGATAGGCTAAAACTTTTTTGTTTTGTTTTAGCATGACTTTTTGAAGATGATCATGTGTGGTAGCTTCAACATTAACACGACTTGGTGAGAATGATATTAATAATAATACATAAATAAATGTTTAACTTTGATGACTTTGAAGGCGAAGGAAGTGTGAGAAGAATTTCTGTGTATCTATCATGAGAGTTACAAGATTCAGTTCGATGGCTAACGTCACAAAGTTAAGTGTGAGTCTGCGCAGTACTGAGGGGACCAACTGAAAAATCGTTCTATTTGACTCAGTGCCCTCCCATTGAGTCTGTTCGTCCATTTCTTTTACTGTCTATGGACCCAACCCATGGCTACAAAAATAAAGTCTAGAATATCACAGTCCAACAGGTAGGGGGAGACAAAAACATGTAACAAAGGTTAAAACATACGCTCACTAATCTTAAATAAACAACTGTATTTGCTTAAAAATATTGCATTAAAACTGTTGGACATGAAAGGCCACATGGACTACAAACAAACTACAATGTGACGATGAGCCCCCAACTGGGCAACTCAGGTAGCAAAATCTTCCCCCAGTTTCCCACCTCTTATTCCCACATGAAGTGACGTGAATGATGATGTTTTGACCCGTGCCCATAAACGCACCGTTAATATGAAGATGCGAGGCCCTGCTTTCAGATGATACTACATGCAAATACCTTTCTGTTACCTTTCTGTGGTATTACACTCTCCTTGACAGTATCGATAAGAATGACATGACACTGTCATGAATGTGTCATAAACACATAAACGTTTATGACATAATGCTTCTGTCATTAAGTGTCATTCGGTTTTTGTCATAACAAGTTAGGGTTAGGATTAGAGTTTAGAGTTAGGATTAGGGTTAGAGGTTAGGATAAGGGTTCATGTGTCATGACAGTGTCATGTCAGTCTTATGTCGATACTGTCAAGTAAAGAGTTACCGAATGTTTCAATCACTCTATGGTAGGCCTTTGTGTTTTTTTTAGATATTTTGAAATAAGTAAGCTAAAGGCCCACCTTTTTTCACTTTCTTAAGTAGGCTAGTTCTCATTAGCAGTTTCATGTCAAACCATGAAACATTAAGCTGTGCCCAGTCTTTAAAAAACTACTTAAAAAACTGCTGCTTATATTGATTATGCATAATGCAAAGAAAGACATGATATCGTTGGTCTTGGAATTTAGAAAATTCATCACTCTTGGACCTTAGATTACTTGCAGTACCCCGGCATTGCCATAAGGAAATGGTCGTACGTCAGGTTGGAACCTGACTTGGAGATAAGCACTTTTCCACGTCAAAGACAGTTTTCATAAATCTGAGTGTTGGCATGTATTTGAGTGTACGCACGGTCTAAGATCAAATCTGTGCATAAGGAAGTTTTATAAATGAGGCCCCAGTTCCAGTGTTGCCAACTTAGCGACTTTGCCTGCCCCCCCCCAAAAAAAAAAAAAACACACCACCTTACACCAATATTGTTGTTGAATACCCCTCAAAATACAAAATAGTTGCACCCCTGCATGCGTGTATTGGTGGTAGGGGGAGGAGTGCCCCTACCTAACCCATTTCTGCCCTAGGGCCCTGTGTGTAGTTGTTCCGCAAATGTAAAGTGAATGTCAGTGGTCAGACAAACACATGCATATTTAATGTTCCTCATCTAAAGACAGATCCTCATTTGGACAGGGCAAACATTATTGCTGTCAAACAGTCGCTGACTATTTGCCTCTGAAATCAACAGTCATGCAGCAACACAACAACTCCAATTCAAGTGGAGCTGCTATTCCCATACAAAACCAGGTCAGCAGTGGAGTTCTGGGACTGTGCTTTCTTCTGGGCATCCCAGGAAACATAATGGTCATGGTGGTAATGCTCCGTAACTTCAAGAGAAACAACTTCACCCTGCATCTGATGCTGAATCTGGCCGCTTCTGACATATTGTGCTTGATAACACTGCCGCTATGGATCCATTACCTGCTCGCTGACTGGACCTTCAGTCAAGATCTCTGCAAATTATTAGCTTCCTTTGTCTATATCAGTCTTTATAACAGTGTGATGACTGTTACGCTGATGAGTGTCCAGCGGTATTTTGCAGTGCTGTATTCACACCAGTGGGCCAAACTAGGAAGAAATGGAGAGAGGGCTCTACTCGTCTCTCTGTGGATACTAGCATGCATCTTATCCAGCCCGGCTGCTGTCACTTATAAACTTAAGAAGAGGGGAGTGTTGGATGCATGTGATAAGTTTTTTAATTCACATGGACAAAGAGCTGCAGTCGAGATCTTTGAGACTCTTCTGGGGTTTGTAGTTCCTTTTGCCATTCTGGTCACATCCTACTCTTGCCTCCACAAGCAAGTCAACAGTACAGCGTTCTTTAGGAACAAGCGACTGACCAGACTAGTCACCAATATCATAGTGACGTTTTTCATCTTCTGGATTCCGGTTCATGTTGTCAACATTATTGATGTTGTGGCAGTTGTCCTAAGTTCATCTTATCCTGCTTCATCTAAACAACTGTTTGCCTTTACTGCTTTTGCTGATAACATGGTTAAAAGCTTTTCTTTCATCAACAGCTGTGTGAATCCTTTCCTTTATACTTTTGCAACTCAAGGTGTGTGTCAAAGCACTGAAGACTCCAATGAGAGGGACTGTGACTTGCAAAGCTGTGATGTCTAACATGTTTTCCAACTATTTCAAAATGTATTGAAGATGTCGTCCATCCATTTTGAAGCCCAATGATGTGTGGAAAATATATCTAGAATATACCTGTGAAGCACATCAAATGTAATGGAGAGTAGCTATAACCCCCCCCCCCCCCCCCCCCCCCCCCCCCCCAAACTGAATACTTCATCTTGTCTGAAAATATGTCTTGCAGAAATTAATATGTTTTACAAAACTCCTCCTAAGAATGCCTCTCACGCCCACAAATGTGTCATATTACGTAGGAGGTAAACGTCAAACTGGCACCTGAGCTCTGCTGTCATTGTGGGTGTAGATAGTAGGCCTATTCTGAGCAGTGGTGAGAGAGAGGGATCCATTTTTTTGTCATTGTAACCAGGTGGTAAAAAGAAGGGATTAAATCACTACATTTATGGTTCATCTTTTATATTGTGAGAATTGTCATTTGTTTTCTTTTATTGTTTTCAATTGAGATCTGAGGTTCACATCTGTCATATACTGAACCTTAAATTTGGTTGTCTACTATTTGTACTTGAATGCAGTATCTAGAGTAATTTGTATACCCAGTAGGGGGCGTTAGTTGCCAGATATTCTGACGATTTGTACATAGTTAGCCTACTTCATTAGTAATTTCCTGCGTGCGTTGGAGCTCGCTACTTTTTCCCTGAGGAGGCTACAAGAGTAAGCAAGTTAAACTGTCGTGTGCCAAAATTCGGAATCTTTCCTGGTGCTAATGAGGTTTGAGGATTGTTTGTCCACATTTGCTGTAACTGCTATAATTTGCTAGCCTGACGAGCCAGACCCACATTAAAATGTAGGGTCTGGACACTCACCGTTCGCAGTGCTCAGTCCGAGGGGCGGGATAATCAGTTGTCTTTCAAATTCCCTCTGCACGCAATAGGACAGCGGCAGCGCTATGAGTCCCATGCGTTTCCCACCAGCTGAGCTAGTTGGCTAGTTCAAACGTTTGCCAACTTAATAAAAGCTTAACTCATGTCACACTGTTCGCCAGCAGCAACATCCATCTTATTTGTTTTCAAGTAGCAGGGAATTCAAGCCAAACCGTTGCAACTCTGCCATCAATCATTATGTTAAGCCCACCTAACGACTCTATACACGATTTCATTGGCCTGATTAAGTTTCGATTTCTGGAGCTCACAAGCCAACGGAGAGTTGTTAGACTAGCCCTGGCAGCAAATGTAATTCGCTGACGCTAGGGGCGCGTCTAGATTTCTAGGCTAATAATTTGCTGTAACTGCTGAAGATAAAGTAAGCTCACTGCTGTATTTTAGTTGGAGAAAACACAGCTTCAACATTACCAATTTATGCTAACAGATTTTAGGCTTTGAATGCCAGAGACGAATTTTGGTTACTACATACACACTGGTTGAAAAAATAAAGAAAGAATTCCAACTTTTTGTGTCCTACAGTATGTGGTTGCACTTCCATAGGCTACATCATAATGATAAAATCATTGTTTGAGACACATCCAGTCACTATACTATAAACATGAACAGGGAACTACAATGTGTTTAGATGTGAGTGTGGTTGTCAAATGTCTTCAAACATATTCTATAGACATCATTCTCTGTTACTAGACATGTCTATTGGTTGATTGTAAGCCCCCCCCCCAAACACACACACACCACCTTACACCAATATTGCTGTTGAATACCCCTAAAAAAATGAGTAGTTGCGCCCCTGCATGTGTGTGTTGGGGGTAGAGGGAGGGCTGCTCATGACCCATTTTTGCACCAGGGCCCTGTGTGTAGTTGTTCCGCCACTGTAAAGTGGAAGTCAGTGGTCTAACAAGACAAACAGATGCATATTTAATGTTCCTCATCTAAAGGTCAGTCATGACAGATCCTCATTTGGACAGGGCAAACATTATTGCTGTCAAACAGTCGCTGACTATTTGCCTCTGAAATCAACAGTCATGCAGCAACACAACAACTCCAATTCAAGTGGAGCTGCTATTCCCATACAAAACCAGGTCAGCAGTGGAGTTCTGGGACTGTGCTTTCTTCTGGGCATCCCAGGAAACATAATGGTCATGGTGGTAATGCTCCGTAACTTCAAGAGAAACAACTTCACCCTGCATCTGATGCTGAATCTGGCCGCTTCTGACATATTGTGCTTGATAACACTGCCGCTATGGATCCATTACCTGCTCGCTGACTGGACCTTCAGTCAAGATCTCTGCAAATTATTAGCTTCCTTTGTCTATATCAGTCTTTATAACAGTGTGATGACTGTTACGCTGATGAGTGTCCAGCGGTATTTTGCAGTGCTGTATTCACACCAGTGGGCCAAACTAGGAAGAAATGGAGAGAGGGCTCTACTCGTCTCTCTGTGGATACTAGCATGCATCTTATCCAGCCCGGCTGCTGTCACTTATAAACTTAAGAAGAGGGGAGTGCTGGATGAATGTGATAAGTTTTTTAATTCACATGGACAAAGAGCTGCAGTCGAGATCTTTGAGACTCTTCTGGGGTTTGTAGTTCCTTTTGCCATTCTGGTCACATCCTACTCTTGCCTCCACAAGCAAGTCAACAGTACAGCGTTCTTTAGGAACAAGCGACTGACCAGACTAGTCACCAATATCATAGTGACGTTTTTCATCTTCTGGGTTCCGGTTCATGTTGTCAACATTATTGATGTTGCGGCAGTTGTCTTAAGTTCATCTTCTCCTGCTTCATCTAAACAACTGTTTGCTTTCACTGCTTTTGCCGGGAACATTGTTGGGAGCTTCTGTTTCATCAACAGCTGTGTGAATCCTTTCCTTTATGCTTTTGCGACTCAAGGTGTGTGTCAAGGCACTGAAGACTCCAATGAGAGGGACTGTGACATGCAAAGCTGTGATGTCTAACATATTTTCCAACTATTTAAAAAATGTATTTCAAAGATGTTGTCATATTTGATTTAATTGGTCCAGTGTTTCTGTACACATAAGAATAGAAGTTTGATATGAAAATATTTTGAAATCCAATGATGTGAATGTGAGGAACATAATGTTTATCTAAAACATACTTGTGAAGCACCTCAAATGTAATGGAGACATTGTTCAATCTCTCAGTCAGCTGAGAACAACAATTGAAACAGAAGGCCCTCATTTTGATGGTATGTAAAGAAAAAGTTAACACTCTTGTCTTTTCTGCGAGCTGCCCAGCTTATCCACTATGTAGTTCTGAACTCTTATTGGCACCAACTTTGATCTTAAAGTTTGCAAAGTTTATGAATGTGCCATGGAAAAACTGGTCCACTTCCAAAAATCCAACTAGCAATTTATCACTTGACTATTACTAATTAGCACTCTGGGACAGTAAGTGCTGGTAACTCCTGTTCCTCACCGATCAAGGTTCTTGATATCTGTCCAAACGGATATTTTCCCAAGCATTAATAGCTTACTTCTGCCAATTGGTTACACAGTCTTTGCCAATCAATAAACAAAGTAGTTTACAAAGTAGTGTTGATTTGTAGACCTACAATATCTCTAAAATGAGCACTGCATGAATTTTTAATTCTGCCTTAAAATAGCTTAGGCTTATTTTTTTCTACTTTTTTTTTAAGTTTGAAAATGAATCATGTTGCGAATTATTCGTGCGAGTAGCATATTTTAACTTGCAGTTTTTGATTGTCATTTCACGTTAATTTTGAGGGCAATGATAAGTCAAGTCAAGTCATTTATTTATATTGCCCATTTAAAAACAACAAGGGTTGAGCCAAAGTGCTGAACAAAGAAAAGGTTAGCTAATAAGTCATAACAATTAGACCATACATCTACACAAAGGCCATATATTTACACAAACTAAGTGTGATTATTTGTGGCAAGACAGCAATAGTAGCAGCAACAAGAAAATAGATAAGATAAATAAAAATAAATAAGAAAAATAAAACAAGAGCAAAAACATCATTCTGTATTAAAAGCAAGTGAGAAAAAATATGTCTTCAGATTGGATTTGAAGGAGGTAATTGTATGGGAGGATTTGATATGTGGAGGGAGGGTATTCCAGAGCTTTGGAGCAGCTACAGAAAAAGCTCGGTCGCCACGGGCTTTAAGGCGTTTAGGCTACGTGGGACAGCAAGCAGTAGTTGGTCTTGTGACCTGAGTGACCTGGTAGTAGAGTGTGGGGGCAGAAGTTCAGAGATGTAAGGTGGGGCTAAACCTTTAAGGGCTTTAAAAACAAAAAGTACAATTTTAATCTCAATTCTGAATTTGACAGGAAGCCAGTGTAGCTGAGCCAAAATTGGCGTTATGTGACCACTTTTTTTGGTGTTTGTAAGGAGCCTAGCAGCAGCATTTTGTACAAGCTGGAGTTTATGTAGATTTGATTGTTCATTTCCTGTTATAATGTAAACGTTTTAATCTCTAAAACTGTCTTATTTGTAGAACTTTTTCTTTCCGCCACATATCAACTAATTTCTCAACTTGCAGGACAAACTGCCGTTACTAGTTCTAAATGGATAGTTGCTATGGCCAAAGGCCAGTCGTTAGTTCCATCTCTCCCGTTGTCAAGCAGGCATATCTCAAGATTCTGATGAACCTTAGCTTTGAAACATCACTATTTTACTTAGCCTACATGTTATCCAACTAGCTAAAATTCACCTCCGTCATATGCTACAATGTTGCTATGTTCTGGACGTCTGCATTTTACAGCTTGGATGCAACATGACAGTTCATTTAAACTTAACGAGTTCGGCGAATTAATATACCCCCCTTAGCTGTTGTAGAATCAGCGTAACCTATGGACTCGAGTGGCTTATTCCTTTTCTAAAACTGTTGCTATAAATACCTGGCAAAGTTTCATAAAGTAAAGGCAAAGCAACGAGAAATGTAACGATTTATTCATAGATAATCTTTCTTCCGCCAAGAAATATATTTCCTCTATCTCAGGGGTATTCAATTCATCTTCAGCGAGATCCAGTTACGGAACATTTCCTCAGGCAAAGGTCCGGAGCATCATAATATTTAACGCGCATAGGCTATGTATGTATGCATGTATGTATGCGTGTATGTATAGGCCTATGTATATATATATAGTTTACGCTAGAAAAAAATGGTGCTGGTCAAAGTGACCGGCAGAGGTTTCTTTTTCCGGACATTTTGATGATATGCCGGTTAAATATCCTATTATCGCTTCTTAATTAGTCAAATTGAGGAAAACTGGAGACAGGCTATGTAGCTTAAAGAATTACATAATTAGGCTGTATAGAATGCAACGTGTTCATTAGCCTAACTTAAACATGCCTAACAAGATCTAGCCAGTATCTATGTTTTCATGGACAGAAAGAGTCCGCTTCGTTCGTTGTTTTAAAAAGGCTACGTTGTTTGTTGCTGCTACCCACGTTATCTCCAGTGGTGACTATTTAACTTGCACAGATGCGCACACACAGAATGAGCGCTATCATTATGTTTTACTCTTATGAGACAATTGGGTACACTTTTGTGTAGTAATGTGAAATGGGTCTTAAATGTTCCGTTTTGAGGGGCACTGACTCTGCCATGACGCTCCTGTTCCTAGATACACTGACTGAACTGATTAATTAAGTTCAGGAGAAAAGAGATATAAGCCCACCTACACTGAAAACTGATTGGTTGATTTAGCAAAACAGACCAGGATGCTCTCTGTCTTGGATGCGCTTCAGGCACACACGCACCACTCCTCTCTCTCCCTTTCCGTTGTGTGTGCATTAAACTCAGATGCACACGCGATTTGAAGTCCGGTCTGGCTTGCGTGCTCTTGTTCGCTCTAGGTTCCTGGAGATTTTATGTAAATTGCAGGCGTCAGGAAGCAAGCCGCTATCAATATGTGGGAGACTCCCAAAACTTCGGGAGACTTGGGATGTCTAGCTAGACAGCACTTTGTCGCCAGCACAGATTGTATAATGTACCTTAATGTTGTCATGTTTAGCTGACACAAACTCAAAATAATGACTGTATAGATAAAATGTGCATCTCCTCCATTGTTGTTTACGTTTGTGTCGCTGCGTGGTTTTACACGTGAGTTGTCCTCATGCTGAAAACGTGAGCATAGCCTACATGACGTTAATCCCCGAGACAAGAAGAAAGCAAAGAATACATCTTTTTACTAGGGAAAATGACAAAAATAGTAACGCACAGTGACTTAGATAAGTAACTTTAATCTGATTACTGGTTTGTAAATAGTAGCGCGTTAGATTACTCTCTACCGAAAAAAGTGGTCAAAATAGACTAACGCGTAGATAGACTTACTAAGTAACGCGTTACTGGCATCACTGGATATCCATCTGATTGTTTCTCGTCCCGTCTCCTTCTCGCTCGTTTCAGGCTATCAGTGAGTCTCTTCCCCATAGTAGGCTACTTTACTCACTGACTCGACTTTATCAGAATTCACAGATTCCTTGGGTCCTGTGGGTTATCTATTGGCCTTGGGCCCCCGGTGTGCACCCTCCTCAAGGCATATGCACATGCCTTGTCCTGGAAGCACACAGCACGCTTTACTCTCTTTTAATCGCACTACATGTTAGGTGACATACATAAACAAAAACTACAAAACAGGCTAGGGTAAGAGTGGAGTGCAGGTAGATGCCTCATCAGGTGTCTATCTGCATGCCTCACTTATTTTAATGCACACATTGAGGAGGCATACATCTTACACAGGGTAAGTGTGGTGTGCATGGGGAAATCCTGACAGATATTCACCATGCATGCCCACTTCTTTTAATGCTACACTCTAGATAGACCCCTCAACCTAGCCATTCACATACTGTACATATTTAGGTCAAGAGTGGCGTGTTGGGTGAAGGTCTGGGGGCGAGGTGTGGTTGGTCGTGGTAGTGGGGGATGTGTGCATATGCTGGGGGCCTGTGGCGATGGGTGGCACGCAGGTCCTCCCCTCTGTCAGCTCGTCACAGTATAACTGCAGGGGCTGGGTGGAACTGTGGCCATTAATGGGTGCCCAGGTTGGCAATCAGTCAGGCAATCAACCAGGCAATCAGTTATTCCTATTATTATACTTATCATTAATAGAATAATTACAACTCCTCTCCTCTGAAACCCTCCCTCTCTATGTTCCAGCTTCTCTCCTCCTGGCCCAACAGCAAGCCAGCCTTATACATATGCGCACACACACACACACACATACATCCTCACATACTCACTACCCCTCACCCCCCATCCCCACCCCCATCCCAACACCACCTCATTCACACTCTTAGAGCTACCATCCGCACCCCCCCCCCATCCCCCCTTCTTTTCATTCCGGTCATCAATTTCATCCCTGATAATCATATCTGTAATCATCCTGGACGCAAATCATCCTTAGCCTTTCTGTTATTAATGTTATGTTGTGTTATGTTTGTGGAAGCCAAGTCAATGTGATGTCTTGTTAAGTTACAGTATGTGTTTATGTAATGTACGTCTGTTTGTCGTATGTAGTGTTCATGTGCATGTCGTAGTGTTGCATTTTCTGTAATGTCAATGATGTTTGCAAATAAAAAAAAAAAAAAAAAAAAAAAAAAAAAAAAAAAGAATTCACAGATTTCACTGGCTGAGTAGCAGCAAGCAAAATGATGGTTCCTGAAGCTCCTGAAGTAAATGCTGTTATCCTTTTTAGCGCAGCTCTGAAATCTTACGTGAAAATCTAAATTAGGCTATTATGGTCCGGGTCCGGATAGGATCACGTCAGGGTCCGGACCACGGTCCGCCATTTGGTGACCACTGCTCTATCTGAATGGTTGCCAAGCAACATCGAGACGCAGCTACTTTAACTTTTGTATCAAGTTATGGTAGCGCAGTAATATAGAACGGAATGCGGTCAAGGTGTATGTTTGTGCTGGATTTTACACCAGCATCGAATGCGATTCAGCCAATCACATACCCTGGAAATCCAGAGTTCTCGCGAGAGCACAATGGAATTGTCTCTGCGAGACACTCTGGCAAAGAGCAATGATGCATGTTACTTTTACCCCAACATTCCGGGGAACCAGCTAAACTGACAAAGACAGCGTTGCAACGTTGGAGGACAGTACACATTGGTCGTAGTGTTATCCTATTGCGTCGAATTCCGAAATCATTCATGGAGTAAACATGGTCTAGTGTTATCCAATTGCGTGTAGTGAGATTTTTAAATGCATGCTTCTTGCCGCCCCTCGAGTTGGGCCATTACATTGTTCTTGGCCAGACCCTTAATCTTTCTAGATTATCAGGGTCTGGATTTTCCAGGCTACCAATCACAATCAAGGACTGGAACTATCAGTTTTAGAAATACGGTTAATGCAAGGACAATGGGAAATTTAACCAAGCAGTGGAATAATGGAAATTCTTAAAAAAAGTCCTCCTTTGAGTGCTGTCATGAGATTTAAGCATGCAGCCCTTAGCAAGAGTTTTATTCGGTCATTCAAAACATTTTTGGGGTAAGTTTTGCTTTTTTCAGGCTATGTTATCGATTGTAACCCCTTGTCAGTCAGTATTGAAAGTAAAGTGCAGAACTGTTTTGCCATTGAGACCGGTAAAGTTCAGTTTCCAGTTTCCCTATTAGTTCAAATAATAGGCGAGTGCATATACATGTAGGCTATATTCTGCTAGTTGCACATAGGTTTAATGCTGTTAAGTGATCTAATTACAGGTTTATTGAAAAACATATAGGTTTATGAATACCCCTTCACTTGCTCTTGTAGTTCTATGTAATTAAGAGTCTCGGGTCATTTATCACTGTTTGCACACACTTTTATTCAAAGTACAATGGCTCATAATTTTTACTGACATTTAAAGAATTAAATAAAACCTTATCATCTGATGCTGATCAAAAATGTTGTTGCAAATGGAAATTCATGAGGAAAGTGACAAGGCCACACTTCCCATTAACCAGAAGCTCACCTGCTGGCGTTACTGCATCAGTTGTTTCTCACTCGCAACCCACCACTTCCCCATTCGCCTCCCATTTGCCTCCCGTCTCACTTGTGATGGGGGGTGCCCGTAGAGATATTGCTGAAGGCTGCCAGCACAGCCACGTTAAGCTTCATGGATGCCTGCAGTCGTCACTCTGGGCTGACATCTGCCAGCGCATTTCTAGCCCAGCGTGATCCCGCGATGCACTTCGTGACCACAAGCGGTAATGGCAGCGCAGAGCCGCTGTGTTCCCGAGAAGCTTGTCAGCACCCTGTCTAGTGACCTAGACAAAGTGCTCCCACATTTATTCTACTGATAAAAATTTCGGATAGCGAACTCTTGAAACGAACATTAAAATGTAAAGAAGATAATACACAATGTAGAAAACACAGGACCTTCACAGATAGGTGGTCAATACTGTGAAAACTTGGAAAACTAAAGCCAGGCAGATGTTTAGCAATGTTTTTACCCAATCAAACTTTACCATCCAATTGCAGTTGGGAGAGGTTAATCGCCTCTCATTACATCTTATCTTGCATGACACACGACAAAGCTCGAAATTACAGTGTAGGCCTTTTTCTTAGCCTACTGTATACCCTCTAGGCCAGTGGTCCCTAAACTACGGCCTGTTGGCCGGATACGGCCCGCTACCTCATTTTGGGTGGCCCCCCAAAACATGTCCGTGGTATATAGCATCCGGCCACACGGGAGTACGACATCGTCAGACTATAACCTCCGTAATTTCCCCCATTCATTCTCTATGGCGAGTCTTAACAGTACACATGTAATACTCTTTTTGTCCACTGCTGGTTGTTTTGGTGCTGTTTCGCGTTTTCCATCGAAAACGGAATGACATGTATAGTAGGCCTACCTGCAAACAATGCAAGAAGCCTATGCTGACTGCATCAGTGCTCAACGTATTCTAAAAGTTTATCAATTAATTGTTAATAACTAACTAACTTCTATTCAAGTCATATTTCTGGGACTTTCTGGGATAATTATTTCTATTTTTTATTTACTCGTTCAAATGTTAATACATCAGGTGAGTGAAAGTTAGAATGGTGGTCATTTCAGATGTTTTTGCCAGTACCAAAAACCACAAGTTTGAGAACTTTAAATTATTTGTAAGATATTGCTTGTTCACAACTTGAGCTGTGCATGCAAAGACACAGAGTTCAGAGTTCAAAATATACGTTTTATTAGTATTATTTAATTTGAGCTACATTTGAGCTACATTTTACACGGATATGGCATGATTGGTAAGGTAGACTGCTGTTGTTCACAGCACTAAGCTATTTATGGTTACTGATATACTCCAAGTCTCTGGCCCTCTCTTAGAGCCAGGCATAGTGAGCTGGTCCTCAGAAGAAAAAGTTTTGGGACCACTGCTCTAGACTATGCTACAGCCTGAATAGACCTTCCACACACATTATTGATATATTATTTCATCATGATCACTTCACTAAACAGTTCATCTAATGCATTGAGCTGTGTAATCACCTCGTCACTTATTCACAAACATCTATCCACTGTTTCTTTACAGAAATTGACCAAAGTTTGTGCTTTACAGACAGAATAGGCTATGACGAAATGGCTAGTGAAAGGAAACCAGAATTGTTTGTGTGGACTGATGGTGAACTGTCAACTGTAGTCAACTGTAAAACTAATAAACTTTATTTTACAGTTTGTGAAGGGTGCAGTCCCGTCCTTTATTTGGCTAACGCAGGTAGGCCTACTAATCACCTTTACTTTCTTTGGTTGTAGGATAGTCCGTGATTCACATTAGTTTTGGCTATCACCGCAATTAGGGTACTAAACGCAAGGCTTACCCAAGTTCTAGGCTATTCTGTCGCCACATTTATAATATTGCTATAAAACCTTTGTTAGTAACAGTCAATACTTTTGCCGGCATCAAATCGCGCATTTGCATTCAGTGTGCTACCATCGGCTTAACGTGACTTCTAAGCGTCTTTGTATGCTTATATCTGATTTTACTCGACTGAATGCATGTATATATGTTGTAAGACATGTAAAAATAAATAAATGACACTGGCACTACGCACAAATTAATGTAGCCTAAACTTACACCGCACTTTCCTAATAACTTAAGTTCTCTCGCGTCACTGACAGTAGCTAGAATGCATTAAAAAACACCAGGAAAAAACAGTGTTCAGTCCACCAAGTCATAAGCTATCGGCGCTGCGCAGCACCAGTTGTGATATTTATCTTACGGAGTGTAATCGTAGGTAATGTCATGTATGAAAACTAGTATTGTTAGGCAATACTATAAGTGCAAGTCCAGGGCAGCTGAGGTGTGGCGATGACATCATCGATACGCAATCCCACCGTCGACTTCAAGACATCTAACCCTAAACCTTGCCTCCAGGCAGTGCTGCTTTGAAGTTGGTGGTGGGGGCCCAAAAGTCCATAAAGCTCATAAAAGTGTTATGTTGACTATTTTAATTTGGTATATATTTTGGCTCTTTTTTGGCCCATTTTACCTTTTTCTTTGCTGTTATGTATTAATGTAAACTCTCTATAGAGCTTGCAAGACAAAATGATCGTGTGGTCTCAAACATTCAGTATTACATTTTCAAATAAAATAAACAATCATCAATTCATTTGTGCAAGTATTCTCCCATACTCAGTTTTGACAAAGATTGGCTTGTATCATGCATGCTGATAAATTATGTAGGAGGTCAGGTATTTATACTCAGAGGTTCTGTATATATTTATTTAATGAGGATCCAGATCAATGAAATGAGTTATATACTCACACACAGAAACACATTCTATGATGATGGTTAATAGCCAAAAGAGAGCTTCTTATGTTGGTTTGCACTTTGTCTAAATATCTGCCTGAGAATGTGGTTGTTGAGACACATCCGTCAGTGGTCACATCTCCTTTTGCTTCCTGTGGAACGCTCTGTGGTTGCTATATATACTCAGTGTGCTTCATTTTTATCTGAAGTGCTGGTGTGAAGGTGAGGGGTTATTTGTTATGACCCTCCCCCCCAAAAAGAAAACACCGTCAGTGGTCACATCTCCTTTTGCTTCCTGTGGAACGCTCTGTGGTTGCTATACATGTATATGCTCAGTGTGCTTCATTTTTATCTGAAGTGCTGGTGTGAAGGTGAGGGGTTATTTGTTATGACCCTCCCCCCCAAAAAGAAAATAAATAAATAAATAATTGTTTGTGATGATAACTCAAACACCTAAAGCAGGGGTCTCAAACTCAATCTCAAAATAATAATATAATTCGGCCCTTGAAGGTATTTTTAATTGCGACAAACAACGACAATGATTAAAACAGACGATAGATCCAAGTACAGTGACACATCTCATTTGTACTCTCCACCACTAATTGGCAGACATCCAGTGCTTCGATTCAAGCCCAAATTCGCTGCACAAAGTTTTCAGGAAGTACTTGTATTAGGCCCATCTATGTGTATGCATTTGTTTGTAATGAAGCGGAAGCGATGCAGGCCATCGTTTTGTGTCTCTACTCACAGTAACGGTATATGAGGATGATTGTGACATTAGGCCAGTGCTTGCAGACTTTCAGAGGCTTGCAGAGTTCATTCCCTTGACTTGCTTGACTTTCCATTAGAGATGTGCATTCTTTGTTCTTCTGGTTATTGTGTAAGACCAAACCAGAAGAACAAAGAAACGTACCACAGAGCGGTACAAAATATGATCGCCACCCAGTCCTGCACATTCTCTCTGCAAAAATAAATCGCACTTTGCTTTGCAATTCATCTCCACTCCCATCCACTACTTTTGTGTATGTGCTTGGTGTGTGTGTGGTGGGGGGGGGGGGGGGGTAATGGAATGACAAGGAGATCCAAGGAGCCGCAAAGTTAAATTATGCCCGGTGCAGGGGTATAAGCACTCTAATGTCTGCGCAAGTGAGACTGAACCACTCTGGAGATAACGTAGAAGCAACAGTATTTAAAACAACGAACAAAGTCCATGAAACGTCCATGATGTATCCATGACTATTACACGTGTAGCCCTTTTGTCGAGATTACCGCCACGACAAGGCATAAACCTGAGTTCTATAGTTGCCAACTGGATAATTCACTAAGCTACTTTGAGTATTCAAAGTGAGTGGAAATCACAAACCATGTTACAGTATAATTTAAAGCAATTTATTTTCCCTAGCAAGGGTAAATGCAGGTTTTTCAGTTTTTCAGTGTTAGAACATAGACTAATGTTATGCCTCTGTGTAAGGAAATTATCACATTGCGCTAAAGTACCGGTAATGCTGTTCCGCCAGTGAATAATTAGCAACAACTAAAAATATACAGCACATCTCCCCTATGGACAATAACTGACACTAGCAATACTGGCTTTAGTACATACTAGCAAAGCAAAAGATCTTTACAGGAATCCTCTCAAAAAAACACAGGCTCTACTAAGGATCCTATTTACTGTCGTCAAACACAAATAGTTTTCTCCCCCTCCCTAGTTTCAGTTATACCCTCACAAAGAGCACAGGCACATATACAACAAATAAAATTACAACAGCCGGCATGTAAAACAAACAAAAAAGGCAGATATAACCCCCGTTGCTGGCCTGATAATGTTCACTAGTCCACTCAATGAGTGTTACTCACGAACACCGCGACATTGTTGTGCACCCCCATGGTGTCGGTGTAGTGTTCAGCAACTGTAGTTTTCCAATCCCTAGGGATTGAAGTGGCCGCGATTGAAGTGGCCACTTCTAAATGAGCCTAGGCTACCCACTGGCTAATTATTTCCGCAAACTGCTGACTCACGAAATGTATTTTAGCAGGTTACAAAACTGATTTTGTGATTCTCTTATGCATTTCGTCCACGTAATGAAATTATCCTGACACATAATTCATTTCGTAAACTGCTGACTCATGAAATGTATTGTAGCAGGTCACAAAACTGATTTTGTGATTCTGTTATGCATTTCGTCCACGTAATGAAATTATCCTGACACATAATTCATTTCGTAAACTGCTGACTCATGAAATGTATTGTAGCAGGTCACAAAACTGATTTTGTGATTCTTTTATGCATTTCGTCCACGTAATGAAATTATCCTGACACATAATTATTTTCGGAAACTGCTGACTCACGAAATGTATTGTAGCAGGTCACAAAACTGATTTCGTGATTCTGTTATGCATTTCGTCCACGTAATGAAATTATCCTGACACATAATTAATTCCGTAAACTGCTGACTCACGAAATGTATTGTAGCAGGTCACAAAACTGATTTTGTGAATCTGTTATGCATATGTTACTGAATGCATTTTGTAAGTTGTTGTAAGTTACTATTGCATGGACGGAATGCCTTCTGTAACACAACACAATAATTCTGCGGAAATAGGATGCACAGAATGATGCGTGAGGGTGCATTCCGTATTTACGTAAACAGAATTACTTTTGACCAAACATTTCGTCTACGACAGTGAATATGAATTCAGCATTATGTCCACGAAAGGAAAAGGCCACCAGTCAATTTCGTCCACGAAATGATGTGCTCTCTTCAGTGTTTCGTGGACACAATACAAACCAATTTGTGCATTCCTTGGACAAAAGGCGTTATGATGTAACAGGGTTTCGTAATGAATATATTTCGTCACACGAAAATCATTTTGTCCACGAAATAAGGCATGTTACATTTGGCGCCCCATAGCCTAGCAGCGTGAAAAAAATTGCGCGCGTAAGATAGCATGGGAAAACCCAGGCTATAAACTTCCAGTGAGTCTATTTGAAATTTTCACCACACATTATATTAACACACATATAAAAAATCCAGAGTTTTGTGTATTAAAGTGGAATGACACAGGAAAAAAGTATTGAACATGCCTACTGAAATTTCTTCAATATTTTGTGGAAAAGCCTTTGTTTGTAAAGACAGCTTCAAGACATTTCCTGTATGACAAAACTTATTAGTCGCAGTATCAGGTGTGATTTTGGCCCATTGTTCTAAACAGATTCCAGGGGTCCCTCTTGTGAATCCTGATCTTTAGTTACTTCCAGAACTGTTTAATTGAATTTAATTGAATTGGCTGCCTTCAAGTCTTTGGTGGTCCTTGGCTCTTGGAATTGACTATCCTTCTGACTCCCTGGTCAAAAATATTGCGAGGAGATCCTGTGCATGGCCGGTTGATGATGCAGTGATGTTTCTTCCACTTGCAGATAATGGCTCCCATGCTGCTTACTGGAAGATTCTGAAGTTTTGAAATGCATCTGTAACCAGTTTCATTGATATGTTTTGCAACAATAAGGTTGCAAAGGTCTTGGGAGAGCTTTTTGCTTTTATCCATCATGAAATGTTTCTTGTCTGACACCTTGGTAATGAAAAACCTTTTTATAGCCCATCAATATGTAGGCTACTAACCAAGCAAAATACTTTTTCCCTGTGTTATTCCACTTCATTACACTTGACTCTACTTATGGAGTTGTTTGGATTTTTTATGTGTGGATTACCTGAGTTATTACTAATGCCTGGTGAAAATGTTGTGCCCCCTGTATTCCACTTTTTTTAAGGGCCCTCTCCTCCATTGGGGCCCTATACTCCCCACTTTCCCCCCCAGTTCGACACCCTTTAATCTGCTGAACCTTCTGCTCGTTTCCAAATATAAAAAAAAAAAACTCTCTGCAACTCAACATTGGCCTGCCTGGCTCAGCCTGTGAGGGGCTTTTCAGTTGTGCTGGATTACTGTTCACTGCAAAGCGACCCAAGGATGAGTGCAACTAACTTTGAAAATCAACTACTACTCAAACTTAAAGGAGAACTCCGGTGATTTTTCACATAGATCTCCATTTCTCAACGTCCTCAACGTCCGTTTCTCAAAGACAAGTACCTCCACTCGGCGGCCATATTGCAACACTTTTTGGGCACTTATCGTGCATCTATTTCGGCAGAAATGTGTGTGTAAGGCTTCACGACACCAATCTTGCTCCAGCAGCGAGATCACAACAGATGATTGGCACGATGTCTTCACAGCACAGCACATGATTGGCTCAATGTATTTTACATCACACCACATTATTGCCTCAATGTATTCACATGTCGACGTTTTGCTGTGGAAGGGTTGTGATATGTGTAGACAACGTTACAAACTAACCCCATGCATTACTATGGATGATTTTTTGAGTGCTGTTAGCCTAGAAATCTAGACGCGCCCCAAGGGCTAGTCTAGCAACTCTCCGTTGGCTTGTGAGCTCCAGAAATCGAAACTTAATCAGGCCATTGAAATCGTGTATAGAGTCGTTAGGTGGGCTTAACATAATGATTGATGGCAGAGTTGCAACGGTTTGGCTTGAATTCCCTGCTACTTGAAAACAAATAAGATGGATGTTGCTGCTGGCGAACAATGTGACACGAGTTAAGCTTTTATTATGTTGGCAAACGTTTGAACTAGCCAACTAGCTCCGCTGGTGGGAAACGCATGGGACTCATAGCGCTGCCGCTGTCCTATTGCGTGCAGAGGGAATTTGAAAGACAGCTGATTTTCCCGCCCCTCGGACTGAGCACTGCGAACGGTGAGAAGTCCAAAAAAGAAGTCCCTTCAGATCGAAGCAAAATCCCCTTCGCGTTCTGTTCTCCCTGTCGGGACTTATTTTCTGATAATTGACAATACATTATCCCTTACAAACAGCATAGAGACTGGATATATGTCTCCATGTACAGTAGGGTAGTGTCAAGCAATGAAGCGATAGCCTAATTCAGGTAGCCAATGTCCATGTCATGCAAGCCAGACAGAGACACGCTGCTTGCTTGATGTTCCTGTCCTCCCAAACTGCAATAAAATGGTGTGTTTAGCAATCAGAATTTCACATTTTTCATGGGGAAGAACCCCCCGACCCCCGCTATAGTCTAGACGGGATGTACCCAAAAAGTGAAAGTGAGGAGCATTTATGGGTACAAGTCAGGAACCGGCCTTCTTTATTTCAAGGGCGCTGAATCCCAAAAAAGAAAACTGGTACCCAAGCGAAATTGTGAGTTTTTGACCTTCTAATTTGCATATCAAAATGGCCGCCAAATTGCCTATCTTGTAAGTAGGCAATCAAAGATGAGGAAATTAAGTTTCTAGATCTAGTCTAGGGTCAGAGCAAGGATATAGTAGAGGCTCAGTGCCTTTTTTATGTATATATATGCAAAATACCAACTTTTAAAGTGAAATTAAGAATTATTTGTGTAATTTTTTTAAGGCCGACATAAATATTCAATCAATATCACTCTTAAATGTTCCCAGTGTATATATGATATGTGATGTATTCCATATTACATAATAACTAAGAAAAACACCATTGCAAGTTGTCTGAGATTTTTTTATGCAAACAAAGCACTTATGCTCTTATTTCAAACATCGAAAAACCCAAGTGAATAGGGAAAAACAGATCATACAGATCACATCTTGTTTCTGTATATTTTCTTTCATGTTTGTAGCTTCATTGCTTTGTTTTTATCTGTCTTCTGTAAGTTCCATAGGTCACTCTGCATTTCCTTTGGAGTCTAGCTTTCGCTTACTTCTTTTAGTTCTACAGATCACATCTTGTTTCTGTATTTTCTTTCATGTTTGTAGCTTAATTGCTTTGCTTTCTTCTGTTAGATTTTTAGTTCTGTAGTTCACTCCCTCTGTAAATTGTTTTTGGTAAATTGTTTCTATACCTTTCTAGTTTGCTTGTGTGCCATTTGTCTTTGGAATTTCATTTTGATTAGTATTTCTTTCTAGATTAGATTAGATTAGATTCAACTCTTTTGTCATTGTGCAGAGTACAAGTACAGAGACAACGAAATGCAGTTTGTGTCTAACCAGAAGTGCAAAAAAGCAGAAAAAGTGCAATGTGATATACAAAGTAGGTGGTGCACAGACAGAACAAAAGATATAGTGCAGTGTAGACAGTAGTATACAGTTGTTTTCAGAAGGTGCTTTAGAGTTGTATAAATTAAATATAAGTATGTGCAGTGTATCAGTAATCTTATAAGAGTAGAATAAATAAGGCTATTTAATATGAACAATGTATGAACAACATGACAGATATGTGCAATGTAGTGTCAGTACCATTATAGTAGTAGTAAGAACAATATAGATATATGCAGTGTATTAACAGAATATATTACAGAAAAACTGAATAAATATGGATATTTAGTATGAACCATGTAAACAGATATGTACAGTATGTACAGCTATGTGCAGTGTGGTAGCAGTACCATTGTAGTGCAGAGACAGTAACATTATAATAGTATTAAGAATATGTGTATGTGCAGGATGAAGAGCAGTAGAATATGACTGTATAAGTGTAATTACAGTATGTACATTTGTAAATAAATAGACACTATGGATGGGATAGGGTAGTGCAGTTGTGTGTGTGTGTGTGTGTGTGTGTGTGTGGGGGGGGGGGGGGGGGGGGGGCTAGGGGATGTCCGCCTCCTTGCTGTCCCTGTAAAGGCTGCCATGGTCGTGGACACCTCAACAGGCACAGGCAAGGAGGCATCAGGCAGGGGTGGGGCAGGGGGTGATGGGGGCTTAATTCGTTGGATGTCACCGGGATGCAGAGCTAGTTTAGTAGGGTGACAGCCACAGGACAGAAGCTTCCTCTGAACCTGCTGGTTCGGGTGCGGAGAGACCTGTAATGCCTCCCGGAGGGGAGTGGGGCGAACAGTCTGTGGTTGGGGTGAGAACAGTCTTTGATGATGCTGCGCGCCTTATACAACCATTGCTTGCTCTGGATGGCCTCGATGGAGGGCAGTGAGGAACCGGTGATGTGTTGGCCAGTTTTCACCACCCTCTGCAGTTCTTTCCGGTCATGGGCAGAGCAGTTGCCATACCAAACTTTGACAAAATTGGTGAGGATGCTCTTGTTGGTGCAGCGGTAGAAGTTCACCAGAATCTGAGGAGACAGATGGATCTTCTTTAGTCTCCTCAGAAAGAAGAGACGCTGTGAGCCTTTTTGATCAAGGTAGAGGTGTTGATGGTCCAAGAGAGGTCCTCAAAGATGTGGACACCCAGAAACTTGAAGCTGGTGACATGCTCCACCTCAGTCCCGTTGATGAGAATGGGTGTGTGTGTGCCATGCAGCTCTGGACTTCCCAAAGTCCACAATGAGCTCTTTGGTCTTCTTGGTGTTGACAGCCAGGTTGTTATCAGTGCACCACGATGTTAGGTGCTGGACCTACTCCCTGTAGGCCGTCTCATCGTTTTTGCTGATGAGACCAGTCACCGTAGTGTCATCTGCAAACTTGACAATAATGTTAGAGCCATGTAAGTACTGCAAGTGCAGTCGTAGGTGAAGAGGGAGTAAAGGAGAGGGCTCAGCACACATCCCTGTGGAATGCCAGTGTTCAGGGTGATGGTTGAGGAGGTGTGGTTATCTAACTAAACAGACTGAGGTATGTTGGTTAGGAAGTCCAGAATCCAGTTACAAAGGGAGGTATTGATGCCCAGTTCTCTGACTTTGGTGATCAGTTTGGAGGGGATGATGGTGTTGAATGAACAATGAACAGCATTCTTACATAGGTGTTGCTATTGTCAAGGTGGGACAGGGTGAGTGAAGTGCCGTAGAGATGGCATCCTCTTTACTCCTGTTCTGACGGTAGGCGAATTGGAAGGGGTCCAGTGTGTTATGCTGGGTTTTATCAATAATAAAGACGCCAACACTTGACTGCATTCAACTCATTTGTCAGTAACTTCTGTGTTCCGAACTCTCATCCCGGTGTTCCCTCTAAAACCGTCTGGTTACAACACATATATTGTTACATTTTTTTAATTTTATTTTTTTAAACAAAAACATGAATCACTGAGCAACAGTAAACACAAAGTCGATTCAAACAAAGTCACAGAGGTGTGCTGGCTTTTTGATGACATCTTGTAGTGATAACATCCTGCGCCGTCTGTGGGTCAGGTGAGGCTGGAGTGGGTGGTGTGGTGTTTATGAGTCTGGGAGCCTGCGGGTCACCCACTCTGATGGTCTCTGATTTGGGTAAGACCCCAGGGGATGGTCTCAGGTGTCTCCGATTTCGTCTCAGGATGGTCCCATTCTCCAGTTTGACTGTGTATGATCTGTCCTTGACTTGCCCCATCACAGATGTTGGTGTCCAATATAAGTGGCGGCCTACTTCTGTCTGCACCCTAACTTGCTCTCCTTCCTGCAGTGGTCTCAATTGCTTGGCTCCTTTGTTGTAGTAGTGAGCCTGTCGGAGCTTGCTCTTCTGAACGGCTGTCTCAGTGTCTACTACTGCAGGCTTTAGCAGGCTGTCACACATCGGTAGTAGTGTCTTAGTTCTTCTGCTCATTAGTCTTTGTGGGGCACTGGCCTGGAATCCTTGTGCTGGGGTGTGTCTGTGAGCCAGTATGGCCAGGTAAGGATCTGATTTTGCTTGCATGGCTTTTGCCATAAGTCTCTTTGCTGTCTTGACAGCCGACTCTGCTTTTCCATTACTCTGAGGATATGTCGGTGATGATGTCACATGTTCAGATTCCCAGGCCTTGCTAAACTGTCTGAATTCATGGGATTGTACTGCGGGCCGTTATCAGAGATCAGCACATCTGGGATTCTGTGGCGTGCAAAGTGTGCTTTCAGTTTGTGAATGACTGTGACTGACCTGGTGTCAGGGAGAAGTTCGAGAAATAGTCCACGGTCACTAAATAGTCCTTGTTGTTGAAGGTAAAGAGGTCAGTTCCCACTTTGGCCCATGGTCTTAATGGGAAGTCATGAGAGTGTAACGGCTCTTTCTGCTGCTGAATGCCTGCCTCTCTGCAGACACTGCATTTTGCCATGTATGTCTTGTTCATGCATACCAGGCCAGTTCACACATTCTCTTGCTCTCCTGAGACAGTTTTCAATGCCTAAGTGTGAGGCGTGAATCTTCTCCATGATGTCAGTTCTCAGGTTATTTGGAATGATAGCTTTCTCACCTCCGAGGATGACATTGGTTTGCACACTTAGTTCATCTCTCATAGAGAAAAAATGGTTTTACCACATCTTCAATCTGTGCCTTTGCTTCCGGCCACCCCTGTAGTATCCTCAGTTTCAGTGTCTGAAGAGTGGTGTCCTCTGTTTCCTTTTGAATTCTCTGCAGTCTTTCTTCAGATATAGGTAAGTAATGAATCATGTCCACAGTTTCAATTTCAGCTTCAACTGATCCCTCTGGTGCGCATTCCGGCATGTATGCCCTGCTCAGTGTGTCGGCCACGTGCATCAGCCTACCTGGGACGAATACCACTTCTATTTCATACTTCTGAAGTCTTAACAAGATTCTCTGTAGTCTTTTCAGTGCACTGAGCAAAGGCTTCTTTGTGATGGTCTCTAGGGGTTTGTGGTCAGAGTGTACTACTACTTTTCTACCGTATGTATATTGGTGAAATTTCTCCATCCCGAACAGTATGGCCAAGCACTCCTTTTCGATTTGTGCATACCCTCTTTCAGTGGGTGTCAGTGCTCTGCTGCCGTATGCTATTGGTTGACCTGCCTGCATGAGAGCCGCTCCTAGTCCTGTTTCTGATGAATCACACTGGAGGGTAAGATCTTCCTTTGGGTTGTAGTATTTCAGGACGGGTGCTGTGGCGATCATTTTTTTCACCTTTGCGAATCTTTCCCAGATCACGTCCTTGTGGGTCAGCTGCCTCAGGACATCACAGCTGTCTGACAGGTGAGGGCAGAATTTAGCGAGGTAATTGACCATTCCGAGCAACCTCTGCAGGCCCCTCACATCTGCTGGTCTGGGCATCTCGTGAATAGCTCGGACATTCTCAGGGTCAATCTTCAACCCCTCTGATGTCTATGGCCTATATAAGGAACCTCTCTCTGTCGCACTCTGAGTTTGTCAAAGTTGAGTTTAATGTTTTGTGCTCTGCATCGCTCAAGGAGTCTTTTTAATTTCTCATTATGGTCCCTAACTGCTATTTCTTCATTTTCACCTTCGTTGATGATGAGGATGTCGTCCGCAATGATGCGCACACCAGGCAACCCGTCAAGTGCCTGCGTCAGTCTTTGCTGAAAGGCCTCGGATGCCTGGCTGATTCCCACAGGCATTCTCATCCACCTGAATCTTCCAAAAGGTGTCGCAAATGTTGTTGTGTAGCTTGAGTGTTCCGTCAGTTTCACATGCCAGAATCCATTCTTCACATCACACACTGTGAATACTTTTGCATTTGCTAGGTCTGGAAGTATGTCATCGATCGTCGGTAGTGGGAAATGTTGTCTCTTCGGTGCTTTATTTAGAGGTCTGGGGTCGATACAGATCCTCAGTTTTCCAGACGGCTTCTTGACCACTACCATGTTGCTGATCCAATCTCTGCTTTTTTCAACCTGCATAATGATTCCTCTTTCCGCCAAACTTCTTAACTCCTCCTTCAGCGGGTTCATCAGTGCCACCAGAACTCTGCGCTTTGGTAGCTTTACAGGCGATCCGCTTGGATCAACTTCTAATTCATATGTCCCTGGTAAGCAGCCGTCACCTTCAAATACGTCTGCATATTGCTGTCTGATGTGTACCTCATCCAGTGGTTTCTCATCACTCATGTGAATGTGTGACGATTTCGTCTATTGCCATGATGTTCTACTTCTATATCCTCACTAGGTCCATGCCTTGTACTGATTTGTTTCCCAGTAGGGGGACAGATGAGTGTCCTTCGACCACCATGTTACTTGGGTTTTGTATTTTTATCTTGCATTTGCCTAAGGGTTTTAAAGTGCTCTTGTTGTACATGACCAGGAGTTGTTGTGTGTCCTTCAATTGGGTGTCTGGATTCAACAGGTGTATGGGAATGTTGCAGCTCGCTACACAGTCAAGTTGGAATCTGACTGGCCTCTCTCCCAGTAGCATAGTTGCAAATAGTTATACTTGTGTGTGCTCATGTCCATCTGAACAGAGGCTAAGTATTTCCTGAAACTCATCAGTCTCTGTCACACTATGTATTTGCTTGGCCTGTGTGCCTGTGGCTTTGCACTTCGAAGCAAAGTGGTTGTATGTCTTGCATTTGCTGCAGGTTTTCCCATATGCTGGACAACTCTCTTTTTTCCATTCGTGCTGTCTGCCACAGAATCTGCAGTTTTTTATTAGTGGGTTTGATCCAGCAAGCCCACTGTTGTTCTTCTTAAGTTTTCTTATTATTATTTATTATTCCTGTTCACCCACTTTTTGGACGAACTACTGCTCCTAGACCGTTTGAGCTATCGACGCAGTTCGAACTCCAAAAATTCAGGCCCGAACCGGTGTAACTTGCTTGTTACTTTCGTGTCGCTGGCCCTTGTCGTTTTCGCGGTATTCCCGTTTTTCGGCGTTTTTGGGCCCCATTGAAATGAATGGCGGAATGTTCAAGGATTCTAATTCCGATTGTGACATCACAGCTCTAATTGTTTAAGCTTGCACCTGGCAGAGTTCTGAGCCATCTGGCAGAGCTCTAATGGGCTGGGCTGTCTGTGTATATGAAGGTGTGTGCATGTAACTTTTGACCCGTATGTCCGATTTTCATAAATGAGGTACCGTTGGAATCCTTGGATGAGGCCGAGTTCCATGCCCCTGATCAAACCCACTCTTGCAGTTCCTCGGAACCGCAATTCTAGTTTCTTTTGGTCTTGCTCCCTGATCCCTTGTTGCTTTCCTGACTGTGTGAACCTCTTCAATATGTTGACCTTCGATTGTCTTTGCATTCTCTTTAGAGAGCTCTGCTGCTCTGCATATTCGCATGCATTTCTCCAGTGACAAATCTGACTCGCGCAGTAAGCGTTCTCGCATGTGCGAATTTTGGATTCCATACACAATTCTATCTCTGATCAATGAATCTTTAACAGTTCTAAATTACATGTGTCTGCAAGCACTCTTAAATCAGTGACATACTCAGTGGTGTCATGAGGGCTTATCTCAATGAGATGCAAATGAGCACAATTGTCTTTCCTTTGACTTAGGTGAGGTGACAATTTGCAAATCTATCGGGCCAGTTTTCTCAGTAAAAGGTTTTCAGAGGGGTATACATTCAAATGACCACAACTTATTCAAATATTATCAGATCTCCATGAGTGAGACATCATTGGATAGCTTTGAAACTACACTTTCAGAATCTTAAAATGTCTCTGGGGAGACATGTGGCTGGTTTTCATACGGCTGGTCACATATTTGAAGACTTTTACCTTCGTTTTGTCATCTAAATCTGCTAGTGTAATGTTGACGTACAGGCAGAACTCATCCTTCCACGTCTTCCAAGCTTTCACCAGGCACATAGAATGCCAATCGAAACTGGGGGGTGGTTTCAGTCCAAATGCATCCATATTTTTTGCTGGTCGTTGTTGTTATGTTATGCTGGGTTTTATCAATAATAAAGACGCCAACACTTGACTGCTTCAACTCATTTATCAGTAACTCTGTGTTCCCTCGAAAACCGTCTGGGTACAACACATACATTATAACAAAGTGAGGGTGGTAAACAGGTCTTGAGGTGGGCGAGGACCAGCCTCTCAAAGCACTTCATGATGGGATGATTGCAGTGCATAACAGCCCCGATTTTTGGCATTTGCACTTGCGTGTTGTGCATTTTTACAGATCATTTCCAGGCAACCTTCAGGTATTGGATTCTGTGACATAAGAATGGGCTGTAGTCCTGAATCGCCATGTTTCCATCCCATGCCCAAGGGTGAAGGA
Source organism: Alosa sapidissima (assembly GCF_018492685.1). Lineage (NCBI taxonomy): Eukaryota > Metazoa > Chordata > Actinopteri > Clupeiformes > Clupeidae > Alosa > Alosa sapidissima. The sequence continues at coordinate 21,256,580 of NC_055970.1, read as the reverse complement.
AGCTCAGGTGTGGCATAGTGAGAATTTCTCCAAACCATTGCCTGGTAGTGTACTCTCAGCAGATGGAAGTGGAACGCATCACTTGTCGACGGCATTGCTTCTAGTTTACCTGTCCTGGAGAAAAGTAGGCCTATATGCCAATATACTTAACAGAGTCTGTTTTATGCACATCATATATTATGTTTGGGGTGGAATTATAAGAAATAAACTTGTATCAACAGAGGTGGTAATCTTTAGGGCACAACTGGGAAAAAACTAGCTAGCTGTTTTTCCCCTCCAAAACTGTTAGCTAGTTTTCTCCCAGTTGCTAGCCATCTCAATATCATTGAAATAAACAATTTTGACCCACTATAGTTGAAAAAGTATCATTTTGGATAAATAGGGTGAACAAGTTCAATCAATAACTAAGGAATATTGACATTGTTAAAAAAAAAAAAAAAAAAAAGTAAACTTACCAAAGCGTGTGAAACTGTTACGATCCTCTTTGCTGTTACATTCACCTCAGGCAAAGGGTCCTCAGAGATGGGACTGACTATGCTATGTCCTTATCTAAATATTAAACTTCGGAAGTTTCATGGTGGTCTCTTTTTGAATATTTTTCCCTTTGTTATCATGTAATATGGTGTACATCATATGTCATATCAACAGGGGACATTTCAGAGTAACATTTATAGAATATTTATGTCCACCTTAAAAATAATGCCTAATTCCACTCTAGAAGTTGTACATCTGCATGTATATACATAAAAAAAGGCAGTGAGCCTCACTTATTTGAGGTAATGACACCGTTCTGTGAGAATTGGTTTTCTCAATGGAATGGAATGTGAGTCCAAATTTAGGTTTACATTCAAAATGCATTTTAAATACTGCATAGGTGTGCAAATACCAGTACATGTCTTCTGATGTTTTATATGCCTTAATAATGGATTAATACTGCTATTCTAAGAAATATATTTTTAAGTCATGCATGCTGTGATGTCTTATAATAATGTGTGAGCATTTATGGAGCTGAACTGAGAAATATATCAACAGTGGCGGTCCTACCTTGTATGACGCCCTGGGCGACCTCTCCTCTCCTTTGCTCTTTTTCCTACCTGACTTGACTCTTTCTTGTCCTGTGTTTATTTGGCACTCCAGAATCAAATCACTTATCCCTCAACCAATTGTCCAAACGAAACCAATTCATGTTGGTATGCAGATTTGTTTTATGATCATTTTTTTAACTAGTCACAATCCAGAACAATAGCATGTAAGCCTGTATAATGTTATCAATGAAATGAGTTGTTTTGAATTTGTAGTAGGCCTACTAGTATGGGGAATCGTGCAATTTTAGGAACGGTTCATATAGATTTTTGCAACTGGTGATTTTTTACCTGCTAGGACCCCATTGAATACAAAACAACCTGTTTCCAATTCTTCATTTTTAGTGCCAAAATTCAAGATGGTGGACAATATATGCAGAAAAATAATATAAATGCTTAAAGTGGTCAATTATTTTGCTAAATATACACATAAGGTAGACAAGTGAGATACAGACTATTTACAAAAGATGTATTGCATCATTTGCCAAGAAATTTGGAGAAAAAATGGGAAAAATAGAAAAACATTTTTAAAAAATCTGCATTTTGTGTCATTATTGAAGAGTTCAACAAAACATTGTCATTGTCACTCAAGTATTTATCCTCACCACTGTCACTGTCTTTTTAATATTTGTGCACATCTCCTCAGAGCCTTCACACCTGCAAAGTTGTGTGAATGGTAAGTTGTTACTCTTCTACTGCATTGGCTGGCAAGACAACAGCACTTCACAAGCTCCACAACAGCCTCTGGTGCTGGTGGAAGTTTTGACAGAACAGGAGCCCATTGCCCATCAACAATTTGCCTCCATCCCAGTGATAGTGAGTCAAGAATCTTTGGAGCAGGCACTGTATCTTGTGCCCAAACATTTGCTTGCCTGTGTGCTCTCAGAATTTCAATTTCAACTTAATTTCACTTATAATTACACCCCCGCCCAATGCCTCCTTGCCTGTGCCTGTTGAGGTGTCCACGACCATAGCAATCTTGACAGGGACAACAAGTAGGCAGACCCCCCCCCCCCCCCCCCCCAATGTATGTTGTTTATACACTGTCATTCAATTTTATTAGAAATGAGAGATGTATGTATATAATGATAATACCTAACATATATCCATTTAAAATGTTTAAAAAGGCGATTATTTGGAATTTTTGGTGATATATCCGTCGTCTTGGATTTTGGACCTGTGCAGTGCAGGAAAAAATTGGAAACAGGTAGTTTTGCAAACTATAGGGTCTGAAGAAGTGAAAAAACATAATATGCAAAAATCTATATGAAATGTTCCAAACACCTTTTTTTGCTACATATCGCCCTGCACTATACGACTGATTTTAGCCTAATTGCGTTAGTTGTGTGAATATTCCCCGCTCCCCCACTCCAGTAGGGAGACGTACTACAGAGGTGAATCCCCCGGCCGCCCCCTCCTCCTTTCCCTCAACCAAACTTTTGTATGTGAGACCTTCTCAGCAGCAAGTACAGGCACTTGCAAAGTAGGCCTAGTCTAGGGCGCCCACTCCCCACATGGTGACATATGATTGACGTGCAATTGAGCGATAGAAAACTGATTAGCGCAAATGAAAGCTAAAAACAAATTCTACATATATTTATTTATTTATTTTGCGACCGCTCGTGCCGCCCTCAGCAAGATGCCCATACTGAAACCACCCCTGTATATCAACAAGTCACCATTCATATTCCCATTAATGAATTAGTATATTTTTCATAGACAAGGATTCATATTTGTAAAAGATTTTGTTAAAGCATTGTTTCTTGGTGTTTTAAGCCCCCAAAGTTGTCTTCAAGGCAGCGCTGCCTGGAAGGCGCTAGGGTTAGGCATGGGTTGAGGTTAGGGTTAGGATTAGGTGCCTTTAAATCGACTTTGCCAGCGCTGGCTGGAAGACGATGTTGAGCCTTAAAACACCATCAACCTCAAGCATCAGGGATCCTGAAGTTCCAGTAATGTCAAAAGAATGAGGAAACACTGCATGGGTCATGTGAAGGGTTGTCGTCATCACAAGCATCATCTTACCACAAACACTATCTCACACATGCACCAGGTTTAACTGGAAGAGGCATATGTTAAATGACAATGACTGTGTTTCCATGCACATATTCTGATTAAGGTCCATATTCTGGTTATGGCAATATTCAGAATAAGATGTTTTCCTGTGAAGCAGGGCGTTGAGCTACGGGAATGTGCTATGGTAGTTTTCTTCTCGTATAATTAGGGAACTAAAACGGTCCATTTTAGCAGATATACCACCCCCCCCCCCCCCCCCCTGTGGTTTTCTGACATCAACATGAATAGTTAATTGCCTTGCAGTCAACGATTACTTGCATTAGGATCCAGCTTCTACCTGAATCTTTGACTCAAAGTGTAACGTTCAGACAGAGCCAGTTGACTGGAGCGATAGACCCATGGAAATACTATTGACCCATATGATAGAGCCAGAATTGGAGGAGGATTCCGATATTAAGAAAGAACAAGTACTGTACCTCAAAGATTGGAATTAAATGTTTCTGAGAGTCAAGTGTTGTTCTTTTGTACATATTTCTACTATCATTATTGTAGCACTTAGTCTATAGACACAACGTTAACATAGCCCTTTACACGCTCACTAACAGTATCACTCTCGTGAAAAAACGATATTCCATAAAAAAACCCTGAAATTGTTACAAATTATTATTCTGTCCAACAACCTGCGTTTCTCATAAATGAGGTTGTAATGAATTGGGTACTGCTTCAAACTTCAGCATCAATTTGTTCAGCCAACCAAAGTGACGCAACCTTTATACTCTCTTTTAGTGTCAGTTTAGTTTGCTAATGCACTTCTGTGTACAGTATTATTAGTCAGTACCTCTTTCAGTTTCAGTTTTAGTCAGTTCAGTTCAAGTCAGTTTTAGCCACTGAATGAGGAAGAGAAAAAGGGAGTTTAATCAATGGATATGGAGTGGGAATATAAAACCTGCCCATATACAATCTCTTATATAATCACTACATATTAGATTAGATTAGATTAGATTCAACTTTATTGTCATTGTGTAGAGTACAGAGGCTATTGGAACTGGCCACTTTAAGAAACCTGTGCTAAGCTAGGCCAGCAGTGGGTGCGTCAGACCAAGTAACTACATGCACAGAGATGCGAAGGGTATGTATCGACTTGGCTAACTCTGGGGAATACGGTTAATAAGCTAAAAAACCCAAAAGTCAGCATGTTCCTTTAAGGCCGGCTGATGATAGCCAGCAGTGTGCAGTAAATGACAGTCACCTGTCCAAGAGTTCGAATCTGGATTGAGATTTTGACTACAATATTCTCATTGTCTTGGGTGCTCCTTGTTGGTGCCCCCCACCCAATCCCAATCCTCCCCCACCTTTTTTATGCAGCCCTTGCCACTTAATCTACTAAACCCCTCTTCTACTGCACTTTTTACCCCCCCCATTAATGCACAAATAGGCTGACACCAGACATAATTTCACTGCATTTCTTACTTCCAGTAACTATATGCATGTGACAATAAACTTCCTTGTATCCTTGTATCCTTGTTTAGAAGACTTTCTATTGTGCAGATCATATTATCCCCCCAGTCCATGTCAATCAAAGGCTACATATTCTCAACTGACTGATCAAAAGTGTGCATCTTGTGTTATTATCTGCAGGTGTGTGACTGACTTACGTTGCTGCAAATTGACTTTTTGTATTTTATGCCTAAGGCGTTTAAAAATATGGATGTATGGTGGTTAGAAGTGTAAAATATCAACCAGAAACCTCACTCCATTTATAACTAGATGTACCACACCGTGGTACAAAATATGACTGCCGCTCAGTCCTGTACATCCTCTCCGCGAAATTAAATCACACTTTGATTAAATCACAATTTGTCTCCATCTACTACTCCATCCCCTAATCTTGCAGGTTTTGTGTATGCTTGTATGTGCGTGCCTGTGTGTGTGTGTGTGTGTGTGTGTGTGTGTGTGTGCATGCGTGTGTGTGCCTGTGTGTGTTTCTATGTGTGTGGATGTGTGCATGTGTGGGCCTATGTCAATTTGTCTCCATCTCCTATAGAGCCTGACCGATATGGGATTTTAAAGGCCGCAGCAGTTTATACTCTATTCCTTTATGCACGCAAAACATTTTACAAGTATTAGTTAGGCTACTTTACTTTACTTGTAGCCTTTGTAGACTAAACCATGCTCTTCCTTACTTGAAACACCTTTGTTGAAATGCAAGAAATTGAAGACTAAAACTAGGGAGTAGTCTATTGGGTGTTTGGGAATGAACATTAGCTCAGATGCTCACATTTATTTCATGTAGCTCTTAATGCAACATTTTACAAAGCACTGACAGGGCCACTAAAATTATCCAAAAGCGCACATTTTATGAATGAGTGGGTCGAATCGCAGGTCGCGTATAACTTTTTCTTTATTAATATCCGTGGTTTGAGTTGCCGTCGGGTTAATTTAAATATAGGCGAGTGCAGGCCGCAAATGACCGGACCCGTGCACCAATGCCAGGCAAGGGTTGAATGTAGCTGGCTAAGTAGGCTACCTTCGCTTCACTTATTGTCTGCTTTCATATCTTCTGTTGCTTCCCTTTCACCACACTCACAAAGTAGAGTCTGGAAAACCATAGTCCAGGCTCATGCCAAGTAGGCTACTTAACCAGTTTCAAGTTAGACTCAGAACTTGTAATGAAGACCACGCTGTTGTTGGTCAAAGGGAAACTCAGCTTTTAAGACTGTTCAGATTTAAAACTGAACTGAACTTGTTAGTCTACACTGCATAAAAACAAGTAACTTGCACATACAGTTCTTAGCTGCTATACAATATTTGGGCCCAATTTAATCATTTAAGTCTCTAAACATCAGTTTGCCTAGACTAGAAACACCTTGACTTTACCTTCCTCTTGGTCTTGGGGAATTCTGTGATTCTTCGCTAAAGCGAGAATTATTATTTTTGACAGAAAAAGTGGTATCTCATCTCAATCTGCACTCCTAACCTTTAGGCCCGTTCCGGTAACGCTTTGTAATTAACCATTTACAAGGTATTAATAAATGGTTAAAAGTATTTACTATCTTTAGATAACATTAATAAAATACTTACAAGTAGTTTATAAGTCACTCAAAACACATTGTATGCATAACATACATGTTTATTAATGTTAAGCGCTGAGTATATAGATGCCAAAATCACCATATAAACTTTTAAATGTATAGTATTATTTAGAAAGATGATTATAAATGGCGTATAAGAAAGTAACTTACATAATTCATGTTTATTATCAGTTTGTAAGTTGTTTTGCAGCCCCCAATCTAAAGCAAGTTTCTATTTATCCCATACTTTAGCTTTCAATAATATTTACAAGAAGTAATACACAGTGATGATGTTACTGGATTACAAAAATTAAAGAAAATCCAGAGCACAAATTGTACATCCAAGCCAGCACCACTAATGAGACATCTATAAGAATAAAAGAAAAGTTATTCATTAATCTGATGTTGCCAAAACATGGATATTATTATTTTTGCATAGTCCTCTGCACTTTTTAAAACACCCTACATCAAGAGCTGTTTTGACAGCTGACAATTTACAATCTGAGTAATGAGACGTCCATATCCCAACAATAACAACCAGCAGAAATGGAGATGGTAGCGGTGTAGAAAGTTATTACTATCGACTTTAAGGACAATAAGCTATATGACGTGAGGGTTAAACTGTATCACCATTTTCATTTGTGAAGTGAAACTGGGTGTGTCAGAAACTTTCTGGTCAGTGTGTGTGTTTATTGAAGTTGCTAAAAAACTAGCATGTTGGCTTATATTACCTCTTGATTAGCGCATAATCCTATGACAGCAAAAGATTCCATCAACTGTTTTTGGCTGCCAGCGTTTTTTCAAATTAAAAATATGCCTAGTCTGAACATACATGTAGCCTTAGGTGATCTTTGGTTCTTAACCAGTGCAACGGCTCAGTCCAGCAATGGACAAGCTGAAACAGAGATTTCTACATAAAACCTTGTTTGATAGCAAACAACAACAACAACAACAACAACAAACTAAATATGTAAACAGGCATGCATTTGTGTGGGTGTTCTGGGTTCAGAGCTCTGAGTACAGACCCCTGATCTCTCTTGTTTTCCAGAATTTTGAAACAGTTGTCTGAATGTGCAAGCATAAAGAAATGGGTTCACACAACTGTTGAGAAGTGTAAAGCTATGTACAAAATCATTGCTACAGTCCCACAAATAAAGAAGCTTTGCAGAGGCTGATGGGTTAGCTGATTTCAGGGAAATGGCGAGTATCTTCACAATATTAATCACGTGAACGGGCAACCGGAGGATTACAAAAGTCACCACAATGGTAGTCACCAGTTTGGTCAGTCTTTGGTTGCTGAAGAAGGCTGTCCGGTTGACCTCCTTATGGAGGCAGTAGTAAGAGCTCACTATGATGGAGAATGGAAGAACAAACCCCAGCAGAGTCTCACACAAGAGAATGGCAAGAGTCTCCTGATCTAGCCCCGAGATTCGCATGCAGTAGTTGCCCTGTCCTACTATTTGTGCTCGGGCAGCTGAAGGGCTGGAGAGAATACATGCAAATATCCACAGACAGAATAGCAGAATTTTTTCTTGTTTCCTGCCCAGCTTGGCCCACTGGTTCCGATGAATAACTACCAGGTACCTTTGGACACTCATCAAAGTTACAGTCAACACATCAGAGTACATACTGGTGAAGATGAGGGATATCAGAAACTTGCAGAGAGCTGGGCTGATGCTTTGATCAACGTTCACGTCGTAGATCCATGCAGGTAAAGTGCTCAAACATAAGATGTCAGACACAGCCAAATTCAGCATCAGATCCAAGGTAAAGTTGTCCTTCTTAAAGTGCCGAAGGATGACCACCACAACTACAATATTCCCAGGAATACCTATCAGAAAGCAGAGGCTTAGCAATGCAGTGCTAACTTGGTTCTCAACTGAAGTGCTGGTGATGTTTGAGTTTGAGTTGTTTAGAACCTGCATGTTGCCGCAGTGTGAGGTGCGCATCTAATCACAATTAGTGCTGTAGTTACATCTGTGAACAGCAAATTAGAGCAAACTTGCTACTAGTGCTTAACTGCTGCGGCTGCATGACCTACATTGATAAGAATTTCCTGATTCTGAGTAGTTGTCTGCCTCCTACAGTGGAAAATTGAGAAAGAAAATGTGTCACACAGCTGAAAATAGAAACAAGACATTAGCTATGAGGCAAGGCCATAATCATAAGACTCATAATGCTCATGTTTGTGAGAAATAATGCACTGCCTTCTCTCTCCGCCCTTCCTCTCACTTAACATTTGATAAGTGCTCTTTTTAAGTTTAACTACAGCAGGGTAGTGTTTAAGTACTAGCTACTACAAACTATTGTTAATTAGAATACATTCTATACAAAGCCATATCATTTTCTATCTTATGTGATCATCTAAACCATTGGTTCCCAAAGACTGGGTCGCAGGAGATTTTATTTGGGTCGCCAGCACAATTTATGTTGTGTAATAGGCCTAACTTATACCATTTAGCCAGGAAAGCCAACAGTTTTCTATTATGATCTAGTTTGTTAACTACAGTCACGGCCCTATGTGCAATTTTGCATTTAGAATAGCTCTGAAACTGAGGGGCGAACGCGTCACAGAGGGGCAGAGGCGCACCTGGAGCCCCGAGCTGCTAGGAGGCCCCCCAGACCTGGTCTCAGCGCATGTGCCGATGGGATCCTGTACAGACAGTGCATCTGCGCATGGATGCTATGGACTTATAAACAGAGGATCTGTGTACAAAAGAGTTCAAAGAATCCGTATAGCCTACATATTTAGGCTACTGTGGTAAACATCAATCGAGGGTGCAAAGTGATGACGGATCAACATCGGAGTTTGGCAATGACTCAATGAAGTTATGGTAGGCTAATGTTAATTGGCAGAAAGATTGAACATGGTTTGCTACATCTATATGATAATAAACTTGAGTTATCTAGCGACAGTTACAACTAGTTAAGCAAGGAGATGTTAATGTAGAGGGTGGATGCATTGCTAAGACTGTATGACCATAAGCCTACATGAACTTCATATAAATTGGACTCTAGATGGGTTGTGTGTGTGTGTGTGTGTGTAACATTGAACTATGCGGGGGGTGGGACAGGACTGAATTGGGGTGATTACCATGGTTGGCTGTGAGCCATTCTTTACAGCTGGCCAAAATAATTAAGTGATCAACGAACAACGAGGATTGGTGCAGCGACTGCATAAAAAGAAGCACCGTGGATCTGCACGGGACGAAGGACACACCGATCACACTGATTTGAACGCCTGCCGCCGAGGTCGCGACCCCCTTAACATCCGTCAGCAGAAGGAATTGGAAAGACCCCAAACAACGCTCTCAATCCCACACGTTACAGGAAAGTAGCCCTGCCTTTGCCTGTGTATGCGTGTGTGTTTGTGTTGACTGTCTACTGGCGTTAAGCGCGTCTCCCCTCTATTTCCCAGTCCGGAACGAGCTCGACCTTCCTCCCGTGACGACGGCCAGCCTGAAACTTCTCAACGCACCCGATTTTGCATTATTAAGGGAAGTAAAACCCCCATCACCTTGAGCTTTGTATGAGTGATCTAGGCCGTGTTTTGGGATTTTGCATGCGGAAGTTTAATTGACGTTTCTGTCTCGCAGTCAAGGGGGCAGAGACACCACTAGAGGAATCCCCGACGGAGGTGCCTGGCCACGCATTTAAAGAGACAGCGCATTGGTGGACGTATCACTCCAGACTGTTTTCAAAGACGACTCTTCAATCCTGGGGGTTGGGCCACAAGTGGCACTGGACAGTAATATATTGTTTTCTCTTCACCCAGTTCAACTCCCCTTTATTAGTGTATTGTATGTGATTCATTGCAGGGTTTGGTCAAGTAGTGAAAGGCTGCCGCTGGTACAATATTAGCTTGATTGTGTTACCTACTGACAAATGTTCCTTTGTCACGTGTGTGCGAGTGTGTGGGGGATCTACATAATTTGTGTGCTGTGCTTGGTGTGTAGTGCTTAATATTGCCACTTGTAGTGTAGGCTCAGTTGGGGGGGGAAATAGTATCAGTGGCTCCACCCACAACCTGCTTACCCCAAGGTGTTTACGTACAATTGCCACTAGTCGCCAGCAGAGGGAGCCAACCCTTGACGTGTGTTAGTAGCGAGGCTCTAGCGAGTTATATATATATATATATATATACTCTGCAGGTTGGCTACTCTTATAGTG